>NC_142955.1:6087121-6232121 GCF_046866305.1 Octopus bimaculoides
TTTTGATAGACCAATATCATACGAGTTACCAGTTTTATCTGATTAGACAATAATTCCATTTTTTTGTTTACAGTCAGATACTAAAGTTTTCAGATTCGTTAAATGTTCATTCCCCCGAAAGGGATACTTAATAAATTTAACATTTCTCACTATAGACCATAAATCATCCTTCAACGCCACCAAATGGCAGTTTGGTTGTGGAAATTTTGGTTTAAAATTTTTTTTTAAGAAGTTCAACATCTTCATTTTGAGAATCAATTCCTTGTTCAAATTCTTTATCATAATAAAATGCCTTCCAACAAATTCTTTGTATAAATTCAGTAGTCTTGGTAATTAAATCTTTCATATAATCCTTCCTAGGTGGTACAGGAATGTCTTTTAATGGAATGTCAATTGGTAACTTCTCCATTTTACAAGCGAAAAACTGTTTTGATATTATCACACAAGTAATATTTCAAATTAAATCCAGTACAAGCAAAATAGGGATGAAAACATCCAGTCTTTCACTGGCTCCACTGTTTAATACCTAATTTAGTAGAGAAAAAAATTATATATATTTGACTGAAATTTATTCACATCCAAAAAAGTTTTCTACAGCATATATGTGACAATGACCAACATATGTTTCTACTGCATCAACTACTCATTGCACATATATACAGGGTGTGATGGGTAAATAGTCGCCATTTTATAGTTTTAATTTCACGCATGCACATTATTTGTTTTTGATTTTGTCAATTACACAATATAGTAGGGTCAGTTGGGCACTGTCTGTGAGAAAAACAGCACCATGACGCAAGTCACCCAGCCAGAAATTTGGAAATGACATGCTGTACTACTTGGCATTCACGCCGGAAGCTCAATACAAACATTTCAGAGTGTTTGGGTGTCAATCTGAGGACATGTACCAGGAGTGATAAAAATCAAGCATCAAGTCAACATCATGAGAACCCTCAGAACAAGAGACCATGAAACTGTACAAGTTCCATGGAGGGTTTTGAACTCAGCCATCTGGACTACTGCTCTCAAATTAATAGTAGAACTTAAAGCAGTTCAGCAGTGCTACACCAGGAAGATTGCATCAGTGGAACAACTGAGTAATCTGGGAGAGTCTGAAAGAGCTACAACTCTACTTCCAGGAGCAACATTGGGAGATGTATGCTGTGACATACATATGGAAGATCCTGAAGGGCTTGGCACCAAACTTTAGCATCAAGAGCTCAACTAAACTCCAAACTGGATGTCACTGCACTGTTCCAAAGGTCCCAGCTATCCCATCTAGGGTAAAGACCATATACTGCAGTAGCTTGGAATTCAAGGGCCCACAGATACTTAATGCCTTGCCAAAACATCTGAGGGATCTTCATGGAGTAGGGGTAGATGTTTTCAAGAAACCACTTGATTTCCTGCTGTCCAAGGTCCCAGATGAACCTATATCATGGCAAGAAGCTCTAAAAGGGCAGTTATATCGAATCCCGTCCTTCACCAAAAGCCAATTGCATAAGAATGGCCACTAACAAAGTGAGTAAACAAATGGTGCTCCAGCATGGCCACGGAGTTGCAGCTAAAACACATCAAAGAGTATATATATATATATATATATATATATATATATAAGAGATAAATTATCCTGGTGGATACCATATTATCTCATAACATGGTATAAATACCATCTATCCACAATTCAATTACATAGTACTCAAGCTAAAATGAATGTGAATATATCTCTACTCTCCTCTTGGTTTTCAATTATATATACACAGACACACACACACACATACATATATATATATAGGCGCAGGAGTGGCTGTGTGGTAAGTAGCTTGCTTACCAACCACATGGTTCCGGGTTCAGTCCCACTGTGTGGCACCTTGGGCAAGTGTCTTCTACTATAGCCTCGGGCCGACCAAAGCCTTGTGAGTGGATTTGGTAGATGGAAACTGAAAGAAGCCCGTCGTATATATGTATATATATATATATATATATATATATATATATGTGTGTTTGTGTGTCTGTGTTTGTCCTCCTAGCATTTATGTCCCCGTAACCTAGTGGTTCGGCAAAAAGAGACCGATAGAATAAGTACTAGGCTTACAAAGAATAAGTCCCGGAGTCGATTTGCTCGACTAAAGGCGGTGCTCCAGCATGGCCGCAGTCAAATGACTGAAACAAGTAAAAGAGTATATATATATATATATATATATATATATATATATATATATATATATATATATATATACACACACATACATACATAGAGAGATGTGCAGTGCACACATATATTTAAGTATAGAGAAATATAAAGTGTGGCAGTATAGATTTAAAGACAAATGTTTGTATGTGTGTAGAGAAAAATGTAAGTTATATTTGAATGAATTAAAGAATGTAAGATGTTTATGTATATGACTTTAGGGCCATGTAAGTGTAAATATATGAAGAAATGTAAGGAATGTATATAGGGATGGAATGTGTAGAAGGATGCATATGGGTGAAGGGACAGGTACATAAAGTGTAAGCATAGTTAATTGTAAGGTGTGTACATGTGGAGATCTTTTATCTTTTGCTTTTGGAGCACCGCCTTGAATGGTTTTAGTTGAACGAATTGACCCAAGTACTTTTAAGACTGGTACGTATTCTATCGGTCTCTTTTGCTGAACTTCTAAGTTATGGAGACACAGACCAACCAACACTGGTTGTCAAGTGGTGTTGGTGGGGACAAACACACAGATATATACAAACCAACATATATATGTGCATATATGTATATATGCGTGTGTGGGGGGGGGGGTGAAGATTTTAGAGTGTAAGTTCAAATCATTTGAGCATGACTAGACATTTTCTATACTAAGCATCTCTGGATCTAATCTGTTGTCTCTATATATAAGTATATGTGTGTATTTATATATATATATGTGTGTGTGTGTGTATATATATATATATATATATATATATATCTACTACATATGTGGAAATCTGTGGGTGTGTTTGTTTGTGGCGTTGTTATCTAACTCCTCCTACATCGTTTTATCAATTTTGATGAAACTTGACACGTGAGTAGAACTCATGTCTGGAAAACTAGTGACATACTTAGATTGTTGAAAAAATTGATTATAGGGCCCCTGGAAGTGATTCTTATATCTACTACATATAACTAATATATTATTTTTAAACATCCAAGGGAAATAACCCATTAGCTCCTGAAAGGGATCCTTATATATAGCCATGGGTAATAACCCATTCATGTTCATAAATTATTTCATATAAATCAAATTGAGTATGCTTATTTCTTAGTATTTGAACTGTATGAGTTATTTTCGCACTTTATCCAGTACAACGCTTAAACAAGTAAATAATATTTTCCTAAACAATAGATCCACTTATTTTGGTTAGTGACTTATTCATGAATACACCAACACTAGCACTGCTGAGGGTAATATTCCCTGCGAACGCAATAAAGCTTTTTTCAGAGCTATTTCCTTTGAATTGTTATTATCTCATATCTGAATAGCCTGTTATTACATAACATGTTTCACGATTTTAGTATACATACCTTTGTGGTATTTCCTCCTATGTTCTATGTACTCTGGGAACGTATTAAAGCCCTTTTTGGGGCTACTTTATTTCAATTGTTACTATCGGGTAATTAATTTCATGTTATTACATAACTGTCTTCACAATTTGGGTATTCATAACTTATTGGGAATTCCTACAAACAAGGTCCTGTGTAAGACAGTTCAGTATTCTCAATAAATGCACAAAAAACGTTTTAAGGGCTACATACTTTGTATTGTTGTTATTGGATTAGCGAAACAATTATGAGAACGGAACCAAGGGATAAGCCCCACTTTCCTGGGAATTACTGGGTACGTCAGCTAGTATATAAATATTTAGATAGACAGAAAGATATATATATGGATACATTCAGATCTTTTTTAAAACGGGGGCCACATTTTTCATTAACGAAACACTTTGAAACTTGGAACACTGGTAGAATGTGTCATATAAAACATCTTTTTCTCTTAGTCTTCTTAAAAAAAAAAAGAAATCCATAAATTATTCCATGTTAAAGTTGTCGTATTTCTGTAATTTCAACCAATCACTGACGTCCATTCAGCCGATATACATTAAGTGCCGACTACATAAACAAACGATTCTGAAACAATTAGCCCTAACCCTAACCCTAACCTTAGGGTTAGGGTTAGGGTTAGGGTTAGGCTTAGGGTTAGGGTTAAAGCAAATTTAAAATGAAAAAAGCAAATAAAACGAAGAATCGTTTGTTTATGTAGTCGGCACTTAATGTATATCGGCTGAGTGGACGTCAGTGATTGGTTGAAATTATCGAAATAAGACAATTTTTTACATGAAATAAATTCGAATACAAAAATATTTTTCTGTTCTATAACACAAAATAGATAAGTATACGAAGTTTGAAAGTCTTTCGGTACCAAAAACACTACGTAAAACATTAATGAAAAATGTGGCCCCCGTTTTAAAAAAGATCCATACATTCTTTTATTCTTTTCCTTGTTTTAGTTATTTGACTGCAGCCATGCTGGAGCACCACCTTTAGTCGAAGAAACTGACCCCAGGACTTATTCTTTGTAAACCTAGTACTTATTCTACCTATCTCTTTTGCCAAACTGCTAAGCTACGGGGACATAAGCTCACCAACATCGGTTGCCAAGCAATGGTGGGGGAACAAACACACACACACACACATATACTACAGGCTTCTTTCAGTTTCCGTCTCCCAAATCCACTCACAATGCTTTGGTCAACCCAAGGCTATAGTAGAAGACACTTGCCCAAGGTGCTATGCTATGGGACTGAACCCAGAACTATGTGGATGGGAAGCAAGCTTCTTACCACACAGCCATGCCTGCACCTACATATATATATATATATATATATACACACACACACACACTCACACACACATGAGGTGCGTTCATTAAAGATTTCCTCTGACCCACTTCCAGTTATTGCAGGAAACAGAACTTGTACACATATAATCATGCATGTCTCTACACGTCACATTGTAAATTGCAGCTTTCCACTAGTATTCGTTTGTCTATCAAGTGAATTAAGATGTTATAATGGAAGCAGTTGAATGCAGATCAGTGATCAGGTTCTTTTACTTCTTAGGTCGGGCACCAAAAGAGATTTTCAATAAGATGAAAGAAGTTTATAGTGATGATGCATCATCATATAATGTAGTCAAGCACTAACATCACCAGTTCAAATATGGTTGGACATTGGTGGAAGCTGCTCCTGGATGACCACATTCTGCCATTGATGACAGCACCATCCATAAAGTGGAAGCTTACCATTTTGGAGGATCACCACATAACTGTTCAGCAACTATCCCAAGAAGTGAAGATAAGTGTAGGATCCATTGACAAAAATGATCATTTGCATATGCGGAAGTTGTCTGCACAATGGATTCCCAGATGCTCACACCTTTTCAGAAGCAGGAACAAGTCAATTTCCCCCAGGCTCTTTTGGCAACGTGCCAAGAAAATGAGGTGGACTTTTTCGGCAGACTTATCACACAGGATGAAGCATGGGTCCATCACTATGATCCTGAGACTGAAGTCAAGTCAAAGCAATGGAAGCATGATAACTCACTACCTTCAAAGAAGGCTCATGTCCAACCCTCAGCAGGCAAGGTGATGCTCATGGTCTTTTGAGATCAGCATGGAGCAGTGATGATGGATTTTCTGGCTTCTCTGCTGCAGAAATTGTGGGACGCCATCAAAGCATAGAGGTGTGACATGCTGACCAAAGGAGTCTGCCTTCTCCAAGACAATGTCCCAGTTCACAATGAACATGCTGTCCAGGTAAAAGCACACTCCTGTGGCTATGAAATCCTTCCTCATCTCCCTTATTCTTCCTATCTTGCACCATCTGACTTCCACCTCTTTCCATCCATGAAGTCTTATTTGATGGGGAAGTACTTTTTGGATGATGATGAACTTATCTCCAAGGTAACATCTTGGCTCTAGATGCAACCGACTAACTTCTACAGATGAAGTCTTCACAGCTGCAAAAAGTGATGGGAGAAATGTCTCACTATTGGTGGGGGCTATATAGAGAAGGACAGGGAATTATACCAAATTTTGTTTATCCCAGTCCTTGGGAAGTGGGTCAGGGGAAATATTTAATGAATAGCCCTCCTATGTACCACACAGCCATATTTGAGCCTATATATATATATATATACATATATATATATATATATATATATATATATATATATATATATATATATATATGCATGTGTGTGTATATACATATGGATATATGTGTGTGTGTGTGCATGTACGTGTGTATCTATATATATATGTATAGTTCTGGCTGTGTGGTAAGAAGCTTAATTCCCAACCATATGGTTCTGGGTTCAGTCCCATTGCATGGCACCTTCTACTATAGCCTCCGGCTGACCAAAGCCTTGTAAGTGGATTTGGTAGACAGAAACTGTAAGAATTCCATCGTATATATGTGTGTGTGTATGTATTTGTGTGTCCTCGCATGATCACTTGACAAAGCGGTTCAGCAAAAGAAACTGATAGAATAAGTACTAGGCTTACAAAGAAAAAGTTCTGGGGTCAATTTGTTCAACTAAAGGCATGGCTGCAGTCAAATAACTGAAACAAGTAAAAGAATAATATATATATGTACACACACATATATGTTTCAACAAGTTGGAGTCACAGATACAAGAAGAAGAATATAACCAAACTATATACATATACATATATGTATAGATATATATTTATATATATATATGTATATCATCATCATTATCCTTTAATGTCCATTTTCCATGCTGGTATGGGTTGGACGGTTTGACAGGAGCTGGCCAGGCAGGAGCCTGCACCAAATCTATGTGTCTGTTTTGGCAGGGTTTTCCATGGCTTGATGTCCTTCCTAACACCAACCACTCTGCAGAGTGGACTGAGTGCTTTTTATGTGGCACAAGCACAGGCGAGGTCAGTTTTGGCAAGGTTTTTACAGCTGGATGCCCTTCCAAACACCAACCATTTTACAGTATAGACTGGATGTTTTTTTACATGGCATCAGCACTAGCAGGGTCACCAAGTAACTTGCAAGACAAAGATCCTTTGAGAGGGGAGGAGGCATAGAAGGAGATGATCTTGTGTCAAATGATGAAAGGTTATAGTGAGACAGAGGGTCAGAAACAGGTATTTTGCTGTAGAGGAGGTACCCAGCCGGAGAGAAAGAGTGACAGAGAGAGAGAGACAGACAGACAGACAGACAGAGAGGCAGAGAGATCAGGAATGAGGACAGAAACAGGTATGCTGCCATAAAGGAGATGCATGGTTACCCAACTGGAGGGAAGAGAAAGAGAGAGAGAGTGGGAGACAGCATGGTGGCAAAGTGTCAAGCATACTCACAAGGGACGGGGATCAGAATATAAATGGAATGGTTGAGTAAAGGAAGAGAGAGATGTAGATGGTGGCAAGTGCCAGGGCATACCCTTGAGGTTCGAAAGTCATAATATAAGTGACAGGATATTGTTAAAGAAGCGAAATCACAGAGTGAGGAGAGGAATTCAGTGAGTGGTGAAGAGCTGGGTATATAGAGTTGGGAGTGGGGCTACCAGATAGCAACAATACAGAGAAACATGGCCATGAGGACAGGATTGGGGAGTGAGAGTATATGAAGGAGGAAATGTAAGGAAGAGAAGAGATGTAAAGATGTATTGGGTTATCCCATAAATAATGTGGTGTTTTCAATTGCATGAACTACAAGTCAGAGGGGAACAGGTTGAAATACCTGCATCAAATTGCCATAAAACCAGGTAGTAATTTTACCTTGTTCTTATTCTTAGTGCAAGTTTTGAAGAGTGCACTTCGATTTTAACAGTTATTTTTTCAAAGCTATAATAGAAGTGACAAAGGAGTATATTAGCATATTTTGCTTCATGAGTTTAATAAATGCAACAACATAATGGAAAGTGTAAGGAATATCAATGCAGTAAATGGGGATCAGACAATAAGCATAAGCCAATGTCAACAGTAGTTCCAGAAATTCCAAGCTGGAAACTACAGCCTAGAAGAGAAGCCTTGTCCTGGAAGATCTGTAGAGCTCGACAAGAATGTCCTGCAAACCCTGGTGGAACAAAATCCCATCATAACTGTTGAAGAATTAGCAGAGAAGCTTGAATTTGGTCATTCAACCATTCATCAACACTTGCATGCCATTGGAAAAGTCAGCAAATTGGGTCAATGGGTTTCTCATAAACTTTCAAAGTCTAATCAAGCACAGAGAGTGAATGTGTGCTCTTCTTTGCTGTCACGTCTCACAAATGAACTTTTTTTAGATGAAATAGTGACTAGTGATGAGAAATTGGTTCTTTATAAAACTGTCAAGTGCCAAAGACAGTGGGTAGGAAATGGAGAACCACCAGCATCCCAGGTTAAAGAAAGTCTTCACCCACACAAAGTGTTGTTATCTGTTTGATGGGATGTGAAAGGTTTAGTCCACTTAAACCCAAACCAAATTATAACAAAGGAGAACTCCTGCAAGCAGCTTGAGTGGCTTAAGTCAGCGCCAAAAGGAAAATGACCATCTTTGGTTTCAAGACAAAAGGTATTCTTCCATCAGGATAATGCTCAGCCACATACAGCAAGGATGACATTCCAAAGGCTGGAACAGTTTGAATGGGAAACAATGTCCCACCCCCCCATATTCACTAGACATTGCTCCATCTGATTATAATTTATCCTACAGTCTTCAAAATCATTTGGATGGAAAAAATATGAATTTTGTAGACAAGGTCAGAACAATACTGGAGGAGTATTTTTCATCACAGACAAGTGAATTTTGGAAGAGGAGCCTTACAAGTCTACCAGATAGATGGAAGAGCATTGTAGAAAATGAAGGAGAGTATATTTTAGATCAAAAAAGAACTTTGTTTATATTAATTTTGAAAAATAAAAGAAGTATAAAAAAACAGCATTATTTATGGGATGACCCAATAGTTTGGTTTGTTGGGGTAGGGTGTGTGAAAAGTTTTCTTGTTATGTGAATCACACAATGCTTCTAGAACTCAGTTTTGCTGATGTGGGTAGGTCTTCTCAAGAACCTCAGATCACAGGCATTTTGGTCCGTTGTCATTTTCTCAGTGAGGCCCAACATCCTGAGATCAGTCCTGACCACTTCATCCCATGTCTTCCTGTGTCACCCTCTTCCATGGATACCATCCACTTTTTTATGCAGCTATCCTCATTCATTTATTCATGTCCAAAACAACATAGTCTTCTCTCTTGCATGCTACATTTGATTTCTGTTATGCCCACCTTTTCTCTCAATACATTTGCACTTAGTCGTACATGTATACTGATGTTGCACATCCAAGAGAGCAAACTACCTTCATTTCTCTCCAGTCTACGCATGTCTTCTGCATTCAGAGCTCATGTCTCACTATCATGAAGTATAGCCATTCACACACAAGCATCATACCTTTCACTCTGAGAGAGAGTCCTTTTGTTGCCAACAGAGGTAATAGCTCTCTGAGCTTCCTTCACTCTATTCTTATTCTAGAAACAATACTTTCAGAGCATCCTCCACCATTGCTAATTTGGTCACCTAGGTAACAGAAACTATCAAGAGAGCCTCCTGGACATTTGAGAGAATATAAGTTCCATGTGCTCTTAGTGATTATTGTTCCAACACATCTGCCATATACAAAGACAACTTTATCTGTTAATCTACATGTAATGCCACTGCACCACTTATGTGTCCATAGTTTACATTGAGTGCAGCGAATGGAATTTCTTTCAACTCCTTTCCCATATATTGAGTAGGACCATTCACCTAACAGAAAGAGTTTTATCTTCTCTCTTACTAGTAACTTTGTCTTTGCTAGGTTGACTTTAAGGCCCTTTGATTCCAGGTTTTATTTCCATATCTGGAATTTCTTCTCCAATTCTGCTAAAGATTCTGCAATAAGAACAAGGTCATCAGTAAATAGCAGTTCTCATGAGTATTCTATTTTGAATTCTTCCATTATGGCCTGGAGGACTATAATGAATAAGAGTGGGCAGAGAACTGAGCCTTGGTGAACCCCCACTTATATACTAAATTCATCACTGTATTCATGGTCAACTCTCACCTTACTGACAGCTTCACTGTACATGGCTCGCACAGTTCTCACTAACCATTCATCTATCCCTAGTTTCCTCTAACAAGCCACTCCTCTACTACTAACTTCCTTAGAGACCACCAGATAACGGAGCAGGGAACTTTGTCGAAAGCTTTCTCCAGGTAAATGAAGGCTAAGTACAATGACTTACTTTTGGCCAAATACTTTTCCTATATATATCTGTGTGTGTGTGTGTGTGTGTGTGTCTATATATGCATGCACACACACACTCTCTCACACACATACACACGCAGGGAGGGGAATTTAAAAATGCCGATTTTTGCCAGTTTTGTTGCAGATTCGTATTCTCCATAGCCGAAAACGGGAGTTTGTGTAAAAAAATAAAACAATTAAATAAAAAAAAGGGGGTTTTTTTTTTGGGGGGGGGGGTACAAAAGGAAGTCTTGCCCAGTTTTCTTAATATACGTACAAAGTCAAAAGTTTTGAGGATTATTCGATTAAATCAACCATGCTTTATTTTATCGATCCTAAATGGGTGACAAACAAAATTGACTTCAGAGGGATTTGAACTCGCAATATAAAGAGCCGTAGCTAAACACGACGAGCTATTCGGTGGGAAGAGCTTCAGTTAATTATACCGACCTCAATACTTAATAGGTACTTTAATTTATCGGCTCTGAAACGATATATGGCAAAGTTGACCTCGATGGGATTTGAACTCGGAACGTAAAGAACGAGAACAAATACCGCTCTTACAATAAATAAATAATATTCGCTTCTATTACAGAGATTTGTGTGTGGAGCAACTCCAAATCATTACATTATTTTATTGACCGTGAAAGAATGAAAAGCAGAGTCGATTTCGGGGGTGATTTGAACTAAGAACGTTAAGCCAGAAGCAATGCTGCTAATCGTTTTGTCCAGCGTGCTAACGATTCCACCAGCGAGCCCCTCAAATAAATAAATAAATAACAGTTTTTTTTTTTGCTCATTTCAAATATGAGAGGAGGAGGAGGAGGAGGAAGGAAGGAAAAAGGAAACAACGGGAAGAAGACGAGAAGACAAATGAAGAAACGAGAATAGACGAGAGTTTAACGAAGTCAAGCAAGCGGAAGTAGCAGCAGCCTTAATGGCACAGTGAAGTAAAGCATAAAGAGAGAAGGTGAGAGGAAGGAAGAGGAACCAAACTGATAAAATAGAAGGGGATCAAACAGATAAACCATATATATATATAGAGAGAGAGGGACCGAATAGATAAAGTATATGTATAAATAGAGAGGGGGATAGAGAAGCAGAGCTGGAGCAGACTTGTTTTATATATAGGACAGTGAGTAAGAGGGAGAGAGAGATAGACATAGGAGCAAGAGAGGGGGAACATCATTAAGGCTTATGGCACACTGAAGACTTGACGAATACTTACGTATATATATATATATATATATATATATATATATACACAGAAACAGAGGGGGGTAGAAAGAAAGATAGAGAAATCAAACCGAAAAAAACAGAGAGACAGACAGAAACGGAGCTGGAACTGCCTTGTTTTATAGGACAGTGAGAGAGAGAAGGGAAGTCAGAGACATATATATAGGAAGGCGGAGTGAGAGAGAGAGAGAGACATAGGAGGAGTAGAGGGGGAGCATCTTTCATTCAGTCTTATGGCACACTGAAGTCTTGACAGACATATACACAGCACAGATGTAGAGAGAGGGGGACAAAAAGAGAGAGAGAGAGAGATACACGCAGAGGAAGAGACAGAGAGAAGGTAGAAAGAGGCAGAGAGCAGGACGGACATTGGACCAAGGTGGAGAGGACTCCTAACATACACACACTGCCAATTCATATATATATATATATATATATAGAAGCCTCTCCTAAAGAAACTCAAGAGGAACCTTAATTACAAACTTATTGATTTTTCAATCTTAACTAAAATATTAAACAAACGGCATTGACTTGTATAACACACTCTCTCTCTCTCTCTCACACACACACATATATATGTATATATATTTATATTTATACACTCTTAACTAAAGGTGTATAATATATATAATATATATATATATATATATATATATATTTAAGGAATCAATTTTGTGGTAACACAGAAGACAGATAAGGTATTCTTTATCCAAAGGTATTGATATATATATAATTCAATGTTGTATTTTTTTAATTACTTTTGATTTTCTGAAATGTTTAAACTTAATTTTAGCTATATGTATTGTTACATGTATGTTTAAATTGTTATATATATACCTATGTATACGATGTGTATAGTTGTTGCTTATCCCCAGATCAGACCCGTCATTCGAAGGTATTTCAACGATGACCATCTGGCCTGTATATCTGGGATTACAAACCCCACTCTAATTACAAGTCGTGGTGGTGGTGGTGGTGGTGGTTGGGGTTCTTTGATTGCTTCTTATTTCTAGGTCTAATGCCGCGGAGTGGCGCCCTCGTTGGCGCTATATGTCTAGAAAACATGTTACGCAAATTTGTCGAGTAGATGGTATTTGCACATCCATCTATCTATCTATCTATTTATTTATCTGTCTGTATCTATATGAAGTGAGAAAGCTTTTGCGTATGAATGAATGTATGTTTGCAACAAACTGACTGTTAAATGTTTTGTGCGTGTGGAGAGAGAAATACGTCGTATATTTATGTATGTACAACGCCAATTTGGTTCTGTGTGTATAGTATATATGTATATACACGCACATGTATATATATAAGCATTGGGAATTTAAATGTAAGTGGCATGTGATTTTAGTATGCGGGTATGTGCTTCTGTGTGTGTATATATATATATATATATATATGCTTTTGTACTAAGAGAAATATGTAACGTATGTATTATTTAGCGATTTGCGTTGTGTGTGTGTGTAACGGTTTGTGTTTTATGTCCGACTTTCCATGCTAGCATGTGTAAGGTGAATATATTACTGCGACATTGTTTTTACTACTGGATGCTCTTTCTGTCGCTAACCCACACCTACTTTTTAAATATAAGATCTGTATTTCCCACGACGTCTTCGAAGGCTTAAAGCCATCGGGTGGTTGGTTTGTTCACCGGTGAAATGACACCATCATCGCTTGTAGCTCATGATTCTTATTGAGAAGTGCAAATGTATCCGCATACGCACACATGCATCGAAAGAGACTGATAGAATAAGTACTAGGGTAGAATTGTTTGATTAAAATCCTTCAAGGAGTGCTGAAACAAGGAAACGAATAAAGAATATATATATATATGGCTATATTTGGCATCGATGGGCTTCTTTCAGTTTCTATATACCAGATCTACTTACAATTCGTTAGTCGGCCTGGGGCTGAAATGGAAGGCACTTGCTCAAGGTGCTGTACAGTGAAATAGAACCCGAATTATGAACGGGAAATAAACATTATCATATAGTTATACCTGTGTGTGTGTGGAAAATGGACGTTAAATGATGATGATTATATATTAATAACTTGGTGAAAGACTCGGTATACTTATGCCTCAGAACGAAGCGTTAGTCGAGTGCTGAGCGGTCATGAGAAAATGAGAGGACAAAGGAAGAAACGATTATCTTTTGAACTTCATTAGCATACAGCTGTTTCGGCTATAAGATGCTGTGAGCTCACAGTTGAATGCCTGATTAACACTTTATAGCTTAAACAGAGCATCAAATATTTGAGGACACGAAAAAGCAATAAGCTAATGATGCTCATAAGGTAATTGTTTATTCCTTTGTCATCTCATTTTCTCAAATCATCATCATCGTTTAACGTCCGCTTTCCATGCTAGCATGGGTTGGGCGATTTAACCGAGGACTGGTGAACCAGATGGCTACACCAGGCTCCAATCTGATTTGGCAGAATTTCTACATCTGGATGTCCTTCCTAACGCCAACTACTCCAAGAGTGTAGTGGGTGCTTTTACGTGCCACCGGCATGAAGGCCAAATATATGTATATATGTGTATATATATATATATATATATATTTATATATTCTTTATTCGTTTCCTTGTTTCAGCACTCCTTGAAGGATTTTAATCAAACAATTCTATCCTAGTACTTATTCTATCAGTCTCTTTGCCGAATTGCTGAGTTACGGGGACATAAACACCAGTTGTCTATTGGTGATGGGGGACAAAGACCCCTACACACCACACACACACACACACACACACATATGATGGGCTTCTTTCAGTTTCTGTCTACCAAATCCACTCAAAGCCTTGGTTGGCCTGAGGCAATAGTAGAAGACACTTGCCCAAAGTGCTAGGCAGTAGGACTTCTTACCACCAGCCATTCCTGTGCTTGTATATTATATACATATAAATATATATATATATATGTGTGTGTGTGTGTATGTATATATAAATGTTATATATTATATATGTGTGTGTGTATATAAATGTTATATATTATGTATTTGAGTTATTCATTTCTCTGAGGCATATTTATATATGAGCTGAAACACCATGTTATTAGTATCACTATACTTCAGATTCAATCACACCTTAAGCTTCAGACACCGGAATAAACGAAAAACTACCAAATTATCCAGTTATATATGGTTCTTAAAAGAACAAGGTGTCAACTACAAGATTTACTGGAAGATCTTAGCCAAGTGTAAATCTTATACCAGCATTAGTGGCAAGTGCAGTCTTTGTAATATGGAAAGATGACTCATCTGAAAATGTTCCTTGGAGCCGGCTACATGTTTAAATTCAAGAACTGAACTTTTTGGATCATGTCCACATCTTACAAAATACCTGTTACGGTTTTGCCCCACACCCCAAGATCATGGCTAGAATCCACATTTCTACTATGTTCCTGCACAAGCTTTCCCATATGTTTTAACTTCCATTAATTTTTTATTTTTTATATATAATTTTACATTTTTTTCATTTTTAATTGTGTGAGTGTGTACATGTGTGTATATGTATGTATATATATATATATTATGTATGTGTGTGTGTGTATGTATATCTGTGTATGTGTGCAAGACTGTCCAGTGCATATATGCAACTTTCATGCGCACGCCCTCTTCATTTATACAGATATGCTTATGTTTGTATATATGCAGGAGTGTGAATGTATGTCTGTATATATTTATACATTTAAACGTCTAAATACGTATGTATTGTGTTATGTGTATGCCTGTAAGCACCTATGTGTATATGAGGACAAGGTTGCGTACACACACGCACACATATATACATGTGTGTGGATATGTGTGTATGTATGAGTATGTACATATGTTTGTGTGTATGTGTATGTATGTATACATGTTTGACTAAATGTGTACATCTGTAGACGTGAACGCAGGAGGTTTATATCTGTCTTTTGAGAATATGGTCGGGTGTATTTTTTATCTTTTTTCTTTTTCTATCTATTAGAGTAACTTCCCTTCTTTTATTCAACTGCTTTTTCATAGTGTCTGTTGCCATTAATCTCCGACAAGAAAGTATCGTAGCTCTTTGCTCCAACATTCGAAACTCCGAGTACTATAACGATAACCTTTTACTGTTCTAATTTATAACATATATAAATAATCCTTATTTATCTAATATCGAGGTCGCATTCTGTTGTTGTTACTTTTTATTATTATATATATATTGGCCTGCCTGTCTAGCCAGCAGAATGGCATCATTAGAAAGTTCCAATAATTTGAGGAAACGTATTGTGGCTAGCGGTGTAGTTTAGTTAATACAACGATGATATATACATCTAGCTCATTATAAAGCATAACTGCGAATATGGTCTGTGATGGTACCAGCTAGTTGGATGGTGAACATGGTGGTTGAGTTATACACACAGTAGATAAAAGCTAGGAGACAGGTTTTGTGTGGATAGTAGAAAAGACATCAGGTAGCTAGATGCCAGATATTCTTGGCAAAAGAAATTAGCAGATGTTTATCAATGTTCAGCAATGAAAGAGTCTAAATGACAGTGTCTCTGCATGGATCAAAACATCTTTGAGGGGAGAATGTATACAGAATGATAACGGCACAGTAGCCTCCACTGATGTGAAGAAGTGGTTTGGAAATGTTACAATGAGAAGAACACATGGGAAGGAAGGGGAGCAATTCCAAACTGACTCAACAGGAGGATCAGTTAGTGATTTTGGGAACTGTAAAACGTAGAAGTTAGATTAAGGATATGAAGATGGGGAAAGCAACTGGAACATCACAGGCAGTTGCTCAGTTACTGACAGTATTTGAAGTAGGAAATGTGTTAATCACTTGTTTAATTAATTGGTAATGTGATGTCGTACTAAATAACTGGGAGTGTTGTGACGTCATCATTATCAAATGGTAGAAGGGCAAAGGAGATCCTCTAGGAAGAAGCCACTGCAGAGGCATCTAATTGATGGACCATATTATAAAAGTAATAGTAAAACTTTAGAGCACAACTGATTAGGAATGGAATTAGATACAGTGCAGTTGGAGGTATGAGCCAGGGCAGGACACTACTAATACCATCTTCCTAGAGAGGCATTAACCAAAGTTATTTGCCATGAGTGAACCACTATATCAAGCATTTGCCAATCTGGAGAAGGCCTTGGACAGGTAACACATTTTGTAGTCTGGTATTTGCTATGAAAACTTGGTATGGTTTGGTATGACAGCTATGCAAGCCATATACAGAAATACTGTCAGCAAGGGCAGTATTAGCAAAGTATTAGAGTTCAGTGAGGAATTTAATGTGCAGGTGACACTTAAAAGGCACCTGTGCCAGTGACACATAAAAGACTCCCAGTACACTCTGTAGAGTGGTTGATGTTAGGAAGGGTATCCAGTTGTAGAAACATAGCCAAAACAGATGACTGGAGCCTGGTGCAGCTTACCAGCTCCAGTGAAACCATCTAACCCATGCCAGCATGGAAAGATGATGTAGATGTCCACACTTCTAGCCATGACAGGGAAGTTTAAAACTTAGATGTTGTGGGAACTACTGTATGCTGATGACCTAATTCTCACCGCTGAACCTGTAAAGAAATTCCAAATGTGGAAATAAAGCCTACCAATGAGATTCATGAAAATAAACCTAAGAAAGACAAGTTTTAGTTGGCCATGTTTGATATGCAGAAAAGGAGTAGATAAGAATACCATATGGTGTACAGTGTAGGGTTCACAAGTGATGTGGTAGGACTAAAGGCAGACTGTGAGGGGACATTGTATGCTGCAGATGCACTTCTGTTGTTTTAAATATTCTAAAGGGTTGCTAATCTCTAATTGTGGAGGGAATCTGTGGAATGAGGTGGTGAAATATGATCTTCGGCTGTTGAGTCTCACGGAGGCCATGACAAGTGACTGAGACTTCTGGCGATTTGTTGTGCTTGAGAAGACCTGTCAAGCTGAGTGAAATTATGATTTACGTGTCACCAGTGCTGGTGACACGTAAAAGACACCCAGTACACTCTGTAGAGTGGTTGGTATTAGGAAGGGCACCCAGCTGTAGAAACCATCCCACAACAGATGACTAGAGCCAGGTGCACCTTTGAAGCTACAAGACGATGCATGATTAATTCAAAACAGTGTGAATAAATAAGCAGAACATTTGACAGTAATCTGAATGCAAAAGGGTTAAACCAGCTGGTCTGGGAGTGAGGACACTGTATATGCTTTTATTCTTTTACTTGTTTCAGTCATTGACTGCAGCTATGCTGGAGTACTGCCTTAAAGGGATTTTTAGTCAAAGAAATTGACCCCAGGACTTATTCTTTGTAAGCCTAGTACTTATTCTATCAGTCTGTTTTGCTGAACCACTAAATTATGGAAATGTAAACATACCAACATTGCTTTTCAAGAAGAAGGGGGAGGGGGACAGGACAGACACTGACACAAAGACACACACGTAATTATATGCATATATATATATATATATATTTATATATATATATATATATATATATATATATATATGTTCGATATGCAGAAAAGGAGTAGATAAGAATACCATATGGTGTACAGTGTAGGGTTCACAAGTGATGTGGTAGGACTAAAGGCAGACTGTGAGGGGACATTGTATGTTGCAGATGTACAGATGGGTTCCTTTCAGTTTCTGTTTACCAAATCCACTCACAGGGCCTTGGTTGGCCTGAGGCTATAGTAGAAGACACTTGCCCAAGGTACCACGCAGTGGGACTGAACCTGGAACCATGTTAATCATTTGTGAGATTCCAAATGGTTGATATACCCAGCCTTAGGAGTACGCAACCACATATTTTACACCTCCAGCACTTTTTGTCTTCATCAATGTTTTCCAAAGCCTCTCATATTCAAGGCAATCCTCAGCAAAAGTTTCGTAACCTTTATGTATTCCCTTATATACATATTTATATACATACAAACATATGTATGGATGTCAGGTGTGTATTTAGGGAGAGAAGGAAGAGAGGTGTGTATTGGGTCTTGTGATGTATGGGCTCTCAACTGCTCATGGTCAAGACATTTTGAGGATTCAAACTTGGCAGAGTCCAACTTTCTCTGGATTGAACTGCTGTCAATTTTTTCTCCAGAGAGAAAGATGAGAATTAACCTAAGTAATGGACTAGTACTTGATGTATTGACCCCTGAAAGGGTGATGGGTTAAGTCTATGGGATTTGGGTTGTCAGTTATATCTAAAGAAAGGATAAAATTGGTCCAATAATGGACTCATACTTTGTGTATTGACCCTTGAAAGGATCAAGGCCAAAGTCAAACACCACAAGATTTAAACTAAGAAAGTAAGGGGCTAAAATGAATACTACGAAGTTTTTTTTATCAAATGTGCTGACAATTCTTCCAATTCACTGCTTGTAAGAATGCACATCAGATGTGTATGTAAATGTAGAGGAATGGGAGGTTGTGTGTGTGTGTGTGTGTTTATGTATATAAGAAAAGAGATCACATGACATAGGAATAAACAATTATCTTAATAACTTCATTAGCTTACAGCTGTTTGCCATATGAGATGCAGTGGACTTGCAGTTGAGCGCCTGAGTAACTAAGTTCATATGATAATCGGTGATTTTTTTTGGTCATCAATCTTCTTATAACCGCTCTGTACCTGACTCACACCTCTTTCAAACACATACGTATATGGAGTTCTATACCAGGTTATTACTAATGCAATGTGTAAATGAAACATTAAAACATATATATATATATATATTTATATATATATATATATATATATATATATATATATATATATGTCATACTAATATATACTTTTGTTATTTACACCACCTGTCCTCGTCTGTTGTTATTATTTGTATATTCTCCCATATATATATATATATATATATATAATGGAAAATGCTGGACTGGCTCTTGTGCGGGTGGCACATGAGATGCACCATTCTGAGCGTGGCCGTTGCCAGTACCGCCTGACTGGCCTTCATAGGATTTTCGAGCGAGATCGTTGCCAGTGCCCCTGGACTGGCTCTTGTGCGGGTGGCACATAAAAGACACCATTTTGAGCGTGGCCGTTGCCAGTACCGCCTGACTGGCTCTCGTGCGGGTGACACGTAAAAGCACCCACTACACTCTCTGAGTGGTTGGCGTTAGGAAGGGCATCCAGCTGTAGAAACTCTGCCAAATTAGATTGGAGCCTGGTGTTGCCATCTGGTTTCACCAGTCCTCAGTCAAATCGTCCAACCCATGCTAGCATGGAAAGCGGACGTTAAACAATGATGATGATGATATATATATATAAGTATCATCATCTGCATTTGTTTAATGTCTGTTTTCCATGCTGCCATGGTTTGGCTGGGGAATCTGTCCAGTTGTCTATTTTGGTATGGTTTCTACAGCTGGATGCCCTTCTTAATGTCAGTCACTGTACAAAGTTTAATAGGTACCTTTTACTTGCCACAGACACAGGTTTGTTTATGCAGCACCAGCACAGATGTGTTTTACATGGCAGTGGCACCGGCAAAGCATATGCCTGTATGTATGGATGACCATGATGTTACTTAACTTGATTCACATACAGCAAATTGCCTCAACTCCTAGTCCTTTGTCGTAAAATATGGGAGAAAGAAAAAGGAATTCATGAAGCTCTTTATTAATCACTACAAGGTGTAAATCCAAATTTGAAATTATTACTTATATATATAATTTATCTTTCATCGTTTCAGTCATTTGACGCGGCCATGCTGAGTCACCATCTTGAAGGGTTTTAGTTGAACAAATTGACCCTAGGACTGACTTTTTTAAGGCTAGCACCCACTCCATTGATCTCCTTTGCTGATCTGCTAATGTTACAGAGACGTAAACACACCAACACTGGTTGTCAAGCAGTATTGGGTGACAAACACACTGAGACATACACAGATAGATATATATATATATATATATATATATATATATATATATACTCACACACACACACACACACACACACACACACACACACATATATACCAAATCCACTCACAAGGCTTTGGTCAGCTCAAGGCTATAGTAGAAGACATTTGCCCAATGTGGCACACAGTGGGACTGAACCTGGAGCCAAATGATTGGGAAACCAGCTTCTTACCACACAGCCGTGCCTGCACCTATATCATGATCATCATTTAATGTCCATTGTTCATGCTGGCATGGGTTGGACTGTTTGACTGGACTGGCACATTGGAAGGCTGCACCAGACTGCAGTCTGATTTGGCATGGTTTTCTACAGCTGGATGACCTTCCTAACGCCAACCACTCTGAGAGTGTAGTGGGTGCTTTTACATGCCACCAGCATGAGTACCATTTGTGTGACACTAGGATGTGTTTGTGTACCATTGGCATGGATCCCATTTGCATGACACTGGAGTGCGTTTTTGTGCGAGTGGCACAGGTGCCAACTTGCATGACACTGGTATCTGCCACAACTGCAATTTTGGTCAGCTTGGTGGGTCTTTTTCTTAAGCACGACATAATGCCAAAGGTCTTGGTCATTGCCTTCTGTGAGGCCCAACACTTGAAAGGAGTGTATGTATGTATGTATGTATGTATGTATATATATATATATATATATATATATATATGAGAAATAAGGATAAACACAGGTATATATAATAATTTGTACACGTGTTTCACCAATGTGGTTGTTTGGAGCCTAGCAGTAGATGTTCCAAATGCTCAACTGCAATGTATCATCTGGAACACTTTACCATATTAAGGAAATACAGCAAATTGCATTAATACTACAGTATTAATAGAATAAGGTGTTCTCTGATGATCTGCTGTGGTTAAACATTTGGAGCACCTTTTGTAGGGCTCCAAGCAATTGTAATGGTGAAATGGCTGTACAAACTATTGTATTAACATGTGTTTATCCTTTTTACTCCGACATTAGTTTTGTAGTTCACAGTAATACTATTCAGTATAGAAGTTACTGAACTACTCTACAAAAAGCAGACTTAATTATGAAAATTTATGAGAAGCTTTAAACATGACAGTAGCAGTTGAATATCTATTTGTACACATTTTCTACTATATATATATACATATCCGAGCCAACAAAAATAGTTTACTCAATAGAATATCTAACATTATAATTATCTGTAGACACAAATATCTTTCAACGTTTAAATTTTCCAAAAATAATTAAACTATAGGATTCTAATTTAACCTTTTCTTCCAAAACTTTATATTGTATATAGCGTCGTTATATTATACATTGTGTTTTAATATCATATACCCAAAGATAATGATCCAATCAAACATTTGATTTTTATGTAACACACCTTTCCTTTAAAATTTTAACCTTGTGATTCTATTAACTCTAATGAGAGAAATATAGAGAATTGCTATGGTTGGAGTTAGCTCACCCATAGCAACATATATCTTTTCGAAACGGCCGTAAGACTTTATACATAGACTTTATACAGCTTCCAGAGTCCTTATGAATCATTTTACATCTGCATTATCACCCTCTTCATTTGGACTTCGCAAGCACATTTATGGACTTAGACTTTTTATATATTTATGAATTTTTATGTGTTTATAGATTTTATATGTGTATGAATTTTTATATATTTATGAATTTTCATGTATATGTATGTATTTATAAATTCTTAGAAATTTTTTATATATCATATAGATGAATGCATCTATGTGTGTACTTTGTATACCATGGAGAATTTTGTTAATATGAACTAAATGAATATATACATCGGCCTTTGAATTTGTTTGAATTAATTTTATATTCCTGAAGCTCTATCAGAGCGCTACTCGGTTGAGCTGTATAAAGTGGGTATCTATATCACTTATTTCTTCATTATATATATATATATATATATATATATATATATATATATATATATATATATATATATCACCATCATTATCATTTAATGTCTGCTTTCCATGCTGGCATGGGTTGGATAGTTTGGTTAAAAGCTGGGAAGCTACAGCTAGTTGCAGTCTGATCAGGTAAGGTTTCTACAGTTGGATGCCCTTCTTAACACCAACCACTCTGAGAGTGTAGTGGGTGCTTTTTATGTGCTGCCAGCACTGGTGTCAATTACGAAACACCGGCATCAACCATGACTAAGATCTCACTTGGCTTGACAGGTCTTCTCAAGCATTGTATATTGCCAAAGTTTGAAGGGTGCTATTTGCATACCACGGGCATGGGTGCCCAGGTATGCGACACTGGCTTCAGCCACGACTACGATTTCACTTGACAAGTCTTCTCATGTACAGCATATCACCCACCAGCATGAGTGCCAGTTACACAACACTGGCATTGGCCACAACTACAATTTGGTTTGATGGGTCACAATGAAGTCAGGTGAGGGAACAACAAGTAGGTGTATTAATTTGACACCTGGGAAGAATGGAAAAGTTTTTGAAGTTTCGAGCCTACATGCTTCAACAGAAAGGATTGAGATATCTGTGTCACTTCTAGAGTGAAGCACTCACTACACTCTCAGAGTGATTAACGTAAGGAAGGGTATCCAACTGTAGAAGCTTTGCCAGATCAGATTGGAGCCTGGCGCAACCCATGCCAGCATGGAAAGCGGATGTTAAACAATGATGATGATATATATGCGCAAGTGTGGCTGTGGTAAGAAGCTTGCTTCCCAACTACATGGTCCTGGCTTCAGTCCCAATTCGTGGGATTTTGAGCGTCTTCTACTATAGCCTCAAGCCAAACAAAACCTTGTGAGTGTATGTGGTAGACGAAAACAGAAAAAAACTCATTGTATATATGTGTGTCTGTGTTTGTCCCCAACCATTGCTTGACAACCAGTGTTGGTGTGTTTACATTCCTGTAACTTATTGGTTTGGCAAAAGATATGGTAGAATAAGTACTAGGTTTAAAGAATATGTCCTAGGGTTGATTTGACTAAAACCCTTCAAGGTGATGCTCCAGCATGACTGCAGTCAAATGACTGAAACAAGTAAAGGGATCATCATCATCATCGTTTAACGTCCGCTTTCCATGCTAGCATGGGTTTGAGGACTGGTGAAACCGGATGGCAACACCAGGCTCCAATCTATATATATATATATATATATATATATATATATATCTCTATGTATGTATGTATGTACTCATGAGGACCCATCCTCTACAGCAGACGTGATAAGGCTGCCCCCACTGATGAAGATGGTTGGCCTGCAAAAGTCCTGTGCTGGTCTCATAAAAAACACCCATGGTGGTGCCACTGAGGAGTGCTTGGGCAGGTGCCACTGTAAAATGGTTGGTGTTAGGAAGGGCAGCCAACTGTAGAAACCAAGCCAAATCAAACTGGAACCTGGTGCAGCTCTCAAGCTTGCTAGGCCTGGTCAAATCATCCAACCCATTCTAGCATGGAAAATGGACATTAAACAATGAATATATATATGTATGATAAGGTATAAATAATGGTCATTTCGTATTTTTCTTTATTGCAGTCTTGTATATCACTGGGTAGTGGAGGCGCAATGGCCCAGTGGTTAGGGCAGCGGACTCGTAGTCATAAGATCGCGGTTTCGATTCCCAGACCGGGCATTGTGAGTGTTTATTGAGTGAAAAAACCTAAAGCTCCACAAGGCTCCGGCAGGGGATGGTGGCGAACCCTGCTGTACTCTTTCACCACAACTTTCTCTCACTCTTATTTCCTGTTTCTGTTGTGCCTGTAATTCAAAGGGTCAGCCTTGTCACACTGTGTCATGCTGAATATCCCCGAGAACTACGTTAAGGGTACACGTGTCTGTGGAGTGCTCAGCCACTTGCACGTTAATTTCACGAGCAGGCTGTTCCGTTGATCGGATCAGCTGGAACCCTCGATGTCGTAAGCAATGGAGTGCAACAACAACATATCACAGGGTAAAAAAACAGTATAACTGGGGCACAACCATGGATTTACAATATAGAATGGTGATGAACTTTAACCTCAGACCCTGCCACAAGAATATGTGGAATTTTTTACCAATCTAAACAATATTGTTAGCCTGGTGTGCTAACAGAGAGCTTATAAAGTATTTTGCCCAGTTTCATTCAGCACCATGCAACATGTTTCGTGGCTTCCAACAGAAACCTGTCTCGTTTGGGCTTGGATTACTGATTTGGTAAACCTTAAGTCTCATGGAACTGAATCAAACTGTTTTAAGTAGTAATACATGTAACTCCTGAATACAATGAATGCCTTTCACTTATCCACTCATTTGTATGTGTTTGTGTATGTATGTATGTGCATGTGTGTATGTATGTGTGTGTGTATATATATATATATATATATATGCGAGTAAAGATAAATACAAAAAAAGGTGGATTTTTTTGTATGATTGTGTATAGAGGAATATATTATTTTGCTTAAAAGAGTTCCAACACTGTCTGTTTTTTATGTTTTATTTATATTCCTGCAGAACTAATGTGGGGTATAGAATATGGAATATACAATATATAATATAATATACAATATATAATATAAAATAAAATAAAAATGGATGGCACCATGAAATAAAGTATTGAATGTAGGTTGATTGTAGATGCATTTCGTGTGTGTGTATGAAGGGATTATGGTATGTGTATAGAGGAATTAGGGGGTGCATATATGTGTATAGAGATTAAGGGGTTACAATGTGTATATGTATAGAAATAAATGAATTGTATGTAGACAGAAATATAAAATTTCCTCAACCCCTTTCACTTTTTAGAAGCTGTGGTCTTTTATTAATGTGAGAAATTTTTACTATAATTATTATTGATGTTTTTGTTTTTGATTCCAGGAAGTGATAGGGCATCCCAACCATAATGACCGAATACAGTGATTTAGACAGGTATGTATATAGTTTGAGATGCTGTCTTGAGATAATTTATATGTACACATTCAATATGTGTGTGTATTATATATATTGTCAAATGGCCGAAACAAGTAAAAGAGTTAAAGTATATATATATAGGAACAAGTGTGGCTGTGTGATAAGAAGCCTAGTTCCTAGCACATGGCTCCGGTACCACATGGCACCTTGGGCAAGTGTCTTCTATTATAGGCTTTTGGCTGAGCAAAGTCCTGTGGGTGAATTTGGTGGATGAGAACTGGAAGAAGCCCATGTGTATGTATATATATATATATATATATATATATATATGTATATATGTATATGTATGTGTGTGTGTGTGTGTGTCTTTGTATTTATCTGTCCCCCATCACCGCTTGACAACTGGTGTTAGTGTGTTTACATCCCCCGTAACTCAGCAATTCAGCAAAAGTGACCAATAGAATAAGTACCAGGCTTTGCAAAAATATAAGCCCAGGTTTGTTCAACTAAAATCAAGGCAGTGCCCCAGCATAGTCGCAGTCAAATGACTGAAACCAGTGAAAGAAAGATAATGAGTAGAATTCATATTGGAAACTGAAAGGAGTCAATTGTGTGGATATATGTATGTAACGGAACAGTACATTATATTCTCCAAAACATGGATTTACACCACAAATTCACATTCTACATATTATTAGTGTGATAGTTATGTTCAGTTGAGGACTCTAAGAATTTTACCAAAATAGGACATGAAAATGGATTTATTTTTGGTGACCCTGCTGGTGCCACATAAAAAGCGCTCAGTCCCCTCTGTAAAGTGGTTAGAGCTTGGAAGGGCTTCCAACCATAAAAACCATGCCAAAAACAGATAATGTATAGATGGATGGATATGGATGTTTGTGTGTTTGTGCCCCCTCGTCTTGATATCGCATGATAGTTGTAAATGAGTATCACTGTCATACATGCAGTGTTGTTTGTTTTTAGTTTTCCTTAGAAACCCGTCTGGTCAGCGCGTAATATTACCTTGCCTGGACAGAAGTGAAAAAATTTGCTTCAATGAATTCTATCTGACCTAGGCTTTAAAGTAGGCGTTAAAGCAATACCGATGCTGATGATATATTAATGATTTTCATTTCGCAGAATGTTGGTTTAAGCATTCCATATAATCCCTCAAAACTTTTCTGTTTTTTGGAATTTTTAGCAAATTCTTCCAAATTTGTGTTCTATACACAGGAATTCATACAATTATGAAAAACAAAATTTCTTTTGTGTATGATTTAAGGGCAATTTATATTTACAGAGACAGCTGTGATTATCTGGTCACTGTGTGCGCGCCACCCTCAAGTGGAAGCATCCAAATTAGTCTTGTGGTGATGCAAGAAGAGAAAACATTGTCACATATCAACAACTTGATAGCAGACACTGGCCTGAAGTGTATCCAAGACCTTGAGGCAGTGATGATGGACCAAGGAGTGTAGCGGGTGAGATTTTGTTGCTGCAGGCCAAGTTGGAACCTGGCAATGATGATAATAAATAAATCTGATGGTAATCACAAAAAAGCTCCTTAGTGGATCAGACTACAAACCAATATTAGGAGTGTAATGTTGTTGTGTGGACGCCCCCAGACAATAAGTAGGCTAGTCCAATACGTATAAATAGTGGACGTGATAGCTAGTCGGAAGCGTTGCATAGAGCAAGCCAGAGCCGTTGGTAGACTAGACATAGAGTTCTGTTGAGTCGAGTTGTCGGAAGTGAGAGTTCGGTAGTTGAGTAGAGGTACGTCATTGGCGAAGGTACGCCATCCGAACGTGCGATATAACAGTGGCGATGAGGTTTCGAATAGTACTGAAATGGAAGAGTTACTGAAAGCAGTTGTCAAACAACAAGAGCAGCAACTACAGAAGTTAACAGAATTGTTACTGCAGTCGAGAAATACGACAGAATCATTTTCAGCAGATGGTGCTGCAAATTACATTGAAGAACTTCACTACAAACCGGATGAAAGAACTACTTTTACTGCATATTACAGACGATATAAAGACATATTCCGAGAGGAATGCCAAGGGATGGTCTAGTGAAAGGAAGGTCAGGCTCCTTTTGTGAAAGCTTGCCCCTCTGGAACATGAAAGTTTTTGTAACTTTATTTTGCCAAGAATGCCCGTGGAATTGCGTTTTGATGAAACAATAAATATTGTTAAAGGGCTAGTGGCAACGGAAGACGCGGAAATTAGAAAAAGAATATTATCAAAGCTGAATCAAGATGTGAAACTCACTTTGCAGAACGTGGCTGAGGAATGCCAACAAATAATAAACCTTCGAAATGATAAAAGAAAGATAGAAGACAAGAATAATAATAATGTACAAATGTGTAAAGAAAGTACAGAAAGAAGGGAAAATTTAAATTCAAAACAGTGCTATGGTTGTGGAGATCGACATTTGAGGAAAGATTGCTCCTTTAAAGATAAAACCTGTTTCAAGTGTGGTAAAATTGGACATATACAGACGAAATGCCAGTCAAAGAAAATTGTAAAACCGAAGAAAGTCTACTCAACAAAAGTAAATCATACCATACAAAATCGAAAATTTGTGTTGATAGAAATATATGGTCTTCAGACCAAAATGAATTAAATACTGGTTCAGACGTATCGATAATAAATACGGCAACATGGAGTAAGATAGGCAGGCCAGTGTATAAAAAAACTACTTGGATAGCTCACAGTGTGTTGGGAATGAGTTCAATTCTTGGGCGAAATTTCACCAGAAATAAAACTTTAAAACATGACACAGAAAAGTAAACTAATGGTATTTAAGAATACAATGAATCTGTTCAGGACAGATTTGATGGAAGAATTTGACCTGTGGGATCTACCACTGAATACACAATGTAATAAGGTGAATGCATCACAGTCTGTGTCAGAGAAAGCATCAGAAAAATTGAAACTAAAATTGGAAAAGATGTACCCTGATGTGTTTTTGAAAGAGCTTAGTATGTGTAAAAATAGTTTGAGTTGAAAGAAAATGCGGTGCTGGTGTTCAAACCGAAAAGGAATGTACCTTGTGCAGTGTTAAACCAAGTTGAGAAGGAATTAAAAAGATTGGAAGACATGGAAGTAATTGAAAAAAGTAGATTACTCTGAGTGGGCGGCTCCTACGGTATATATAAAAAAGAACAAGGTAAGAGTAGGTGCGGACTTCTCAACTGGTCTTAATGATTGTTTAAAAAATTTCAACTATCCGCTTCCACACCCAGAAGAAATATTTGCTAAGTGCAATGGTGGGAAAATTTTTTCCAAGCTGGATTTGTCAGAGGCCTACCTCCAGTTACTGGTAGATGAAGAATGTGCTAAAGTATTAACAATCAATACTCATAAAGGTCTGTACCGTTTCAAAAGACTGCCATTTGGGGTTAAGGTCGCACCAGCAATATTTCAGCAAGTGATGGATACTATGCTAGCAGGTTGTGAGTTCGTGGTCCCATACTTGGATGACATATTGATCAAAAGTGAATTGAGAGACCAACACATTGAACATATAGAAGAGGTTTACAAACGAATAAGCGATTATGGGTTTAAAGTAAGTGAGGATAAATGAAATTTTCTTGACAAAAATAAAGTACATGGGACAGGTGATCGATGAAAACGGACGTAAACCGGTCCCTTCTAGGATCAACGCGATAAAAAAAATGCCTGCCCCCACTAACAAAACAACACTACAAGCATAGGTCAAACAGGAAGAGAAAACCTACAGAAATGATGGAAATTAACGCTAAGAGAAAAAGATATGCCAGTTTACCAAGGAAATAAAATTGATAAATTTGGGTTGAGAAAAAAAAAAAATTCTTAAAAGGGAGAGGTGTTGTATGGACGCCCCCAGACGATAAGTAGGCTAGTCCAGTATGTATAAATAGTGGATGTGATAGCTAGTTGGAAGCGTCGTGTAGAGCGAGCCAGAGCTGTCGCTAGACTAAACGTTGAGTTGCCGGAAGCGAGAGTTTGGTAGTTGAGTAGAGGTACGTCATTGGCGAAGGTATGCCATCCGAACATACGATATAACAAATGTATAGTTCTATGCATTTGAGATCTAGTAAATCTAATCATGAAGAGTATATAGAATATATAGGAAATCAGGAGGTATGAGATGAATATATTTATTTCCATAAGATTACAATCGAAGATTATGGTAGAAGATGGCCAATTTAAATGCTAAAGGGTTAAATGAAAGAAAAAGTGTTGTTCTAATGTGATGAGTTTGTTTGAAGTATTTGATCTATTATCTCTCTTTCATTTTTTCTAGACAAATTGAACAGCTAAGACGATGCGAAACCATCAAGGAGAATGAGGTGAAAACTCTCTGTGCAAAGGCCCGGGAGATCCTGATTGAGGAGAGTAATGTACAGAAAGTAGATTCCCCCGTCACGGTCAGTGAATTGTTTTGTAATGGTGGTGTTGGTTGTTGTTGTTGTTCATTATCATCATTTAACATCCATTTTCTATGCTGGCATGGGTTGGACGGATTGACAGGAGCTGCCCAGGCTGCTTTGGCATGGTTTCTACAGCTGGATGCCCTTCCTAACACCAACCTGTTTACAGAGTGTAGTAGGTGCTTTTATGTGGCACCAGCAGCTCACAAGATTAGGAATGCTCAGTTGGAAAGGGATTCTGGGGACAAGCCTGTATGTAAAGACAACCACACTTTTACTTGATTTGGTGTGTTTTCTCAAGCACAGCAAAAGTCTCAGTCCCCTGTCATCTTCTCTGTCAATTTCAACGTCTGTAGATCCTTTCTCACTACTTTGTTCCACATCTTCTTGGATCTTCCCCTTCCACACATTCCCTCCACAATTAGAGCTCGGCACTTCTTGATTCATCTGTCTTCATTCAAATGCATCACATGACCATGCTAGCAAAGTCTTCTCACTTGCAAACTACATCTCATGCCACGTATACCCTTTTTTTCTCTCAAATCACTGACACTCTGTTGCATATGCATGCTGACATTACCCATCCACCGAAGCACACTGGTTTCATTTCTAGGTTAATAGTATGTTGTTCTGTGAGATAGTGTGGATATGTAATGTCTCCACTTTCCAGTATAAAGACGGTGTTGACCGCTGGTAGTGTGAAGGTGGTGCTGCTTGTTGATGATATAATCATCATCATCATCATCATCATTTAGTGTTCGTTTTCCGTGTTGGCATGGGTTAGATGGTTTGACTGGGACTGGTTAGCCAGAGTGCTGTACCAGACACTAGTCTGTTTTGGCTTCGGTTCTACAACTAGATTCCCTTCTTAATGCCAAACTCTCCACAGAGTATACTGAGTGTCACTGGCACAGGTGCCTTTTTCATGATACTGGCATTGACCACAACCATAATTTCACTTAGCCTCTTGTGTCTTCTCAAGCACAGCAAATCACCAGAAGTCTTGGTTACTTGTAATGGTGAATGACATTGTTTAGGACCAGGTAGAGCAGATCTATGGTCTGAAGGTATTCTAGCCATTGCTGTCTCATCAACCAGATTTATGGCTCATAGGTACCCAGGCTGAATAACTGTGTGACCAACAGATCTATTTCGCCAGTTGTATGTTGCTTCTGTCTAGCTGTGAATCACATTGCGTAACGCAGTGGTTCATTGTATGTAGTCCAGTTTAACATTCTGGATATACTATCTCTCCATTGTCCAGTGTATTTTTGACATGCAATGGTTAATTGTATGTAGTTCATTGTGACAGTCTGGACATGTTATCTCTCCTCTGTTCTCTGTATTTCTTGATATGCACTGATTAATTGTTTATAGTTCAATTTAACAGTTTGGACTCCAGTTATCTCTCCACCACCTTGTGTAATTTTGAGATGCACTGCTTAATTGTATGTAGTTCAGTGTGACAGTCTGGACTTGTCCAGTATCTTTTAGACATACAGTGGTTAATTGTATGTAGTTTGATTCAACAGTCTGAACACATTATCTCTCCACTGTCATAGACGTTACTGCACAGTGTGATGAAATCGAGGACATATGGTTATAAAGCAAACTTCTTAACCATACAGCTAAACCTTACTTGTATAATTATCTTTTTTGTGTAACTTTTTTATTTAACCTTTTTACATTTTTGTTTCTCCAGGTGTGTGGTGACATCCATGGCCAGTTTTATGATTTGAAAGAATTGTTTAAAGTCGGCGGTTATGTACCTGATACAAATTACCTTTTCATGGGTGACTTTGTCGATCGAGGATTTTACAGCGTAGAAACATTTTTATTATTATTAGCTTTAAAGGTGAGTAGTAACCTTATTAATTTTAATATTTGTGGGACTTTTGCTTGTATTACAAATCATTATTTTTATGTCTTTGAAAGTTTTATGTGTGTTTCTCTTGTGACATTTGGGACACTTCTGTGTTCCTTAGCAGCCCTGCTCTCTGGGAATGTAGCAGTGTGAGCCTGGTAAAAATTACATTCTGTAACTCTGTACTCTTAATGTAGGTAAAGGTTGGAGAGTGCAAAAGCATCAAATATGCACCCACCCAACTTATGCCAGCTCAGAAAAATGGATGCAAGATGAACAAACACATACATACATATAACACGCACACACACACATTATTTTGCACTATTATAAGGTTTGGCAAGGTGGCAGAACTGTTAGCATGCTAGAGAAAATGCCTAACAGCATTTTGTCTGTCTTTACATTCTAAGCTCAAATTCCACCAAGGTCAATTTTGTCTTTCATCCTTTTAGGGTCGATAAAATGAATACCAGTCAAGTCCTGGGGTTTGATGTAACCGATTTCCTCTCCCCTCAAAAACTGCTGGCCCTGTGCCAAAATTTGAAACCATTATTATGAAGTTTTGTAAGTCGGCAAGCTGATAGAATTGTTAACACCCGAGACAAATTGTTTAGCAGCATTTCTTTTGGTTTTATGGTCTAAATTTAAATTCTATCGAGGATGATTCACATTTCATCCATTTGGGTGAAATAAATACCAGTTGAGTACTGGGGTTGATGAAATCAACTGGCTTTCCTCACCCATTTCAGGCCTTATGTCTGCAGTAGAAAGAATTATTTCGAGGTTTGGTTTGTTGTTTCAGGAGTTAATTTGTTACTTTAGAGTTAGGTCTGTGTAGAGCAGTGGTACTTAATCTGGCTAATAGACCCCACTCACCAAGAAAGAGCATGGTGAACTCACACTGAGAGGTGATGTATGATTTTTCTTAAAAATAAAAGGGATTAACCATATAGCATTCAGATTAATTTATCAAATGTAATGCTTATTTATCCACTTTTTAAAAAATTAATCCTGTATTATCTTGTAGCTTCAAGATTTTGAAGATGTGTTTATTTTTAGAATGACATTGTAAGGTGAGTGGGAGAAGCTGGATCTGGCCAGTTTGAACATAAAACAGGTAAAACATTTGGGCTGGATATGGCCAGTTTAAATGCTAAAGGATTAAAGCCCCCAAAATCAAGTCTGTACTTGTATTTTAATCTCATTTTTAAAAAAATGTTTTTGTCGAGATTAAAATACAAATAGGTATTGTGTTATTATTGAGCAAATGAATGATTGCTGATTTGTTAAGGTCCAATATAATTTGATGTGAAGGCATCTGGCTTAGTGATTAGGGTATTAAGTTCACAAGCATAAGGTTGTGAGTTCAATTCCCAGGCATGTGCTGTGTCCTTGAACAAGACATTTCACTTTGCTCCAGGGCCAGCTTTGTCACATTGTGTGTCACCGTGAATTTCCCTGAGAACTATGTTAAGGGTACACGTGTCTGTGGAGTACTCAGCCACTTGCATGTTAATTTCATGGGCTGGCTGTTTTGGTCAGTTGAATCAACTGGAAGACTCATCATCATAACCAACAGAGTTCCCAAAAAGAAAGAAATATATAATTCCTTATCTGTAAATAGCCACAAGCATGGCTACATGCTTAAGAAGTTCACTTCCCAACTGCATGGTTTCATGATGTGGTAGTTTATTTTTAGAATGATATTGTAGGGTAGGTGTGAGGGGCTTGATGTGGCCAGTTTGAACATAAAGCAGGTAGAATAATTGGGGCAGATATAGCCCTTCTTCTCTATATCCTTCCAAGGAAGGGGTGGACGAGTGACTTCTACTATAGAACAACTGGTGTTGGTGTGCTTATGTTCCCATAACTTAGTGGTTTAGCAAAAAGAGATTAATAGAATAGGTACCAGGCTTTAAAAAAAGCCCTGGTGTTGATTTGTTTGACTAAAACCCTTCAAGTCAGTGCTCTAGCATGGCCACAGTCAAATGATAGACAAGTAAATGACACAAGACAGATATGTGTGTGTGTGCGTCCTTTTTGTGACATCTTATGATAGTTGTAAATAAGGGTCACTGTTATATAATTATTGTTGTTTCCAGTCTTCCTTGCCAACATGTTCAGCCACGGGGAAATATTTTAGTTTGAAACCGGTGTGGGTTGGGGACAGGAAGAGCATTCCGACATAAAAAAATCCACCTCCACAAATTATGCTTGGTCCTTGCAAGCATAGAAAAAATGAGGAGGAGGAGGAAGAAAGCCTTTCCTTCTTTTGTAGTTTACCTTTTTTTACTCGTTTCAGTCATTAGATTGCGGCCATGCTGGGGCATCACCTTGACAAATTTTGTAGTCAAATGAATTAACCCCAGTACTTATTTTTTTTTTTAAACTGGTACTTATGCTATCAGTCTCTGTTGCCAAACTACTGGGTTATAGGGATGTAAACACACCAATACCAGTTGTCAAGCAGTAGTGCAAGACAAATACAGAAACAAAGACACACACACACACACACACACACACACACACACACAGAAGCTTCTTTCAATTTCTATCTTCCAAATCTACTCCAAGGCTTTGGTTGCCCTGGGACCATGCTAGTTCTAACACACTTGCCCAAGGTGCCAAGCAGTGGGACTGAACCAGTAGTCATGTAGTTGGGAAGCAATCTTCTTACCACACAGCACCATAGGAGTGCTAGTTCAAGTAAATATCTAAAAAAAGAAAAAGACAGATGGGATAGTTTAAGAAACCATGGATAATAAACCATTCCCCAAAACTGGACATTTGCTTGGCCAAACATGGCATAGCAGGGGGCATTTGTAAAATTAGGGGAGAGAAATGCTGAATTACAAGTGATTGAAAATTACCAGTGTAGAGCAATAGTTCCAAGCCTCTATTTTGCTGTACTGTTCGTCCAACCCATGCTAGCATGAAAAGCGGACGTTAAACGATGATGATGATGATGATGATGATGACTGGTTTTTCTATAGACCAGGAAATTGTGTGCATAATATATAATTCAATTATTACATGTATAATACATATATGTATTACATATATATTATATATATACATTATATATATATATAAAATTCAAATTATGAATATACATACACAAACAAACGAAGTTTGCTTTAGAAACATTGAGATGTCTTAGAAAGTTTTTAAATTCTCAAATGCAGGATAATGCTAATAATATAGCCTGAACAGGATAAGCTACTTCTATTTTGCAGAAAAAAATGGTGTAGGCGGTTTAGCTTAATGGTTCAGAGCACCTCGACGCGTAATCATGGAGGTGTGAGTTCGAGTCTCATAGCCAGCCACCAACACTTTTTTCTGCAAAATAGGGGTAGCATATATATATATATATATATATATATATATATATATATATATATATATATATATATACATACACATACAATGCATACCTATACTAAAATTGGAAGGATATAGAGAAGAATTATTCTACCTGCTTTATGTTCAAACTGGCCACATCAAGCCCCTCACACCTACCCTACAATATCATTCTAAAAATAAACCACCACATCATCAAAATCTTGAAGCTACAAGACAATGTATGACTAATTCAAAACAATATGAATAAATGTGTATTACATGTAACAGAATAAACTGAATGCTAAATGAGACTAATGGGAACCTTGTGCTTCGTGATAACGGCAACACACCTCACCACAATTTTCCCAGGCCCCACTGGTGGGGGCATATGCCCTATGTTGGAAATCACTGATGTAGAGTAATGTAAGTTGGTTTATTTTGCCTAGATGGTGTTTGTGTTCTGTATATGTTGTATGTGTAGTCTATACATATAAATTTGACATGGGCAATTCTTTCTTGTCTTGGGATTCAGTCAAACAGCTAGGTGGAATTACACGAAAAATTACACAGATGTGTAGAATGATCTGTGGTGATGCTGGGCTTTGTATTTTTTCATAGCTCCCATGGTTACCGAAATAATCTACTATAATAATACTCTTGTTTTTATGAATGAGAAAGGAAGGGGTGATAGATGTTTGACAGAAAAGTAATTCTAAAATTGTTTTTTAATGTAAGAGGGCCCAAACAAGTCAAATGCTTACACAGAGCAGGTTTTACAGCCACATCATCCAAACCAACCGGGTGAAACCGGGCCTAGCTGCTAGTTAATAATTATAAGTTGCAGTTCTCCTTCTCGCTTTCTTTCTCTCTCTCTTACACACACCTCTCCTCCTTCTCTTATTGAACCTTCCTTATAAATTTTCCATTACAGGTGCGATACCCAGACAGAATCACTCTTATCCGAGGCAACCACGAAAGTCGACAGATTACCCAGGTGTATGGCTTCTATGATGAATGTTTGAGGAAGTATGGGTCTATCACTGTGTGGCGCTACTGTACCGAAATATTCGACTTCCTTAGTTTATCAGCGATCATTGACGGCAAAGTAAGTCAGACCCATTGTCACATTTTCTCTACTGCTGCTCCTCCTTCTCTTCCTCCCTCCTTGCCCCCTCCCCTTCTTCAATATAGTCACCACCACTAGTCACCCTATAATGAACTAGTGAGGGAGTGGTGGGGTGCTGTTTGATCTGCTAGAAACTGCAGCAAAATCTTCAGATCATTCTCTTCCTTCTTAAAAACTGGAGAGACATGTTTGCTGTGTGTCTAAAAAAAAAAAAAAAGATGATGATCTTGGCGAGAGCACCTTTGATTATAAGTTTGTTTGATCAGATCTACTGGAGTTTAACAACAGAAAGCACCCCCATGACACCTATACACCAACATATCACACTACTACCTCCACCATTTTAGATATAAGATATGATATATATTAGGTGGAATTTCTACACAGCTGGATGCCTTTCCTGTCACCAACTCTCACCCATTTCCAGGTCATGCAATATTTCCCTTTGTCTAAACATGTTTTCAGGGAAGATTGAAATGAAGGACGCAGCCTGTATGACAATGACACAATCAACTATTGTGCAATATCAAGGGAAGGAGAAGCCAACTCTCTTTCTTTCTCTCTCTCTCACTCGCTCTCTCTCTCTCCCCCTGTCTCTCACATTTTTAGAAACAAAGAAATTGCAAATGCCAGAGAATAACTGTGAAAACAGCTTTAGAAAATTGGGTAAAAATACAACCTACTTGATGCTTCCATGTTTATTGTATAAGTGTGTGTGTGTGTGTATGTATATCTATCTACCTATATAATAATGGACTTTTCTCACTTTCCATCTGCCAAATCCATTTGCAAGGATTTGGTCAGCCTGAGTTTAACCCTTTCGTTACTAACCCGGCCGTAGCCGGCCGAAAAAGTTTTTGGTTCATAAGACTAACCTGGCCGTAGCCGGCCGAGCGTACCCATTGTTATTTAAATGTATATTTGAACCCAAATCTCGTTAGTACATTCGTTAAAACACCTGATTTCACTTTGCAAACAGTTGAGTTATTGTCTCCGACATTGTTTGGCGTGATATTTGAACTCAGTGAATTTTGGAAGATTTTTTTTCCACATTTTTTGCGGCATTGATTTTTTTCAACTTTGAAGATGGAGAGGAGTTTCATGCTATCAAGCAGTGATTCCAAATTTGAAGGTTTTTCAACAGAAGATATGGAGATATCGAAGAAAAGAATGAATGAGTTACAAAAGCACGTGGTGAACGATAATGAATTGAATATTTCTGTATCCGAAACTGAAAGCAGCGATTCTGAAAGCAGCAACGGCGACAACGAGGATGATTTTACACCAGAAAAAGATTTTAAAAATATTTTTATTAACACTTTTTCTGAGGAAACAGGGTCTACCCATAGTCTTTCTCAGGAAGCAAAACCTTTAGACTTCTTGTTCATGCTTGTTTGAAATGATTACTGCGGAAACAAACCGTTACGCAGAATGGAAACAAACCGGAAAAAAAAGATAGCTTGCGGTTTTCTGCAACTGTAGATGAAATACGGGCATTTTTTGCCATAAATATTATTATGGGTATTAGACAGTTTCCCAGAATAACAAATTACTGGAGCGATCAGGAACCTTTTGGCGATGAATATATTTCCAGTATTATGAACGAGTACGATTCGTGAAGCTGAACCAATATTTACATGTGAGAGACCCCAGAGACAAAAATTATGCAATAGAATTGATTAAGAACCCTTTCTTTAATTATGTTCCAAATATCACATTAATATGTTGATAAATAAAAAAGTTACAGGTGTTTAATAAGACTAGTCTAAATTCATGATTATTTTAGAATTTAATTGAAACTCATGAGGGGTGTATTTTGGTCAGAAATATAGTAACGAAAGGGTTAAAGAAAATGACACTTACCCAAGATACCTTGCAGCAGGATTGAACCTGGAACCATGAGGTTGGGGATCAAGCCTTTTAATCACATAGCCATGCTTGCGCTTTAATAAAATACAGTGCTAGTCATGTAATGAGGTTAATTTAACTGATATTGGTGTCATCTTGGCGTCTTTCATGCTGAAGAAACCTTGTATTTGAGTTGATCATCCTTAATTGGAGTTAATGCCTTTCAAAGTCTGGTAGGATAATCCTGAATAAATCTTCTTAGTGGTGGTCATGCTTTAACTCTTTAGCATTTAGATTACTCTGTCAAATGTAATGCATATTTCTTTTATCTTTTACTTGTTTCAGTCATTAGATTATGGCCATGCTGAGGCACCAATTTAAAGAATTTTAGTTGAACATATCAACCCCAGTACTCATTTTCTTCTTAAGCATGGTGCTTATTCTGTTGGTCATTTTTGCTGAATCACTAAGTTACATGGAGTAGACACACCACAATGACAGTCAAGCAATGGTGGGGGACAAACACACACACACATATGCAATATGGGCTTGTTTCCAGTTTCCATCTGCCAAATCTTTGGTCGGCCCGAGGCTATAGTAGACGACACTTGCACAAGGTGCCACACAGTGGGGGTTACCTCGGAACCATGTGGTTGGGAAGCAAGTTTCTTACCACAGGGCCATTTTTAATTAATCATGCATTATCTCATAGCTTCAAGATTTCAATATGATTATTTTTACAATGACATCATATGGTAGGTGTGAGAGGCCAAATCTGACTGTCTGAACAGGTAAACTGAGCTGGGTATGGCCAGTTTAAATGCTTTAGGTTAAAGCTGAATGAAGGTGTTAAACCCAGTGGTCACTCATTTTTACTGTTTAGCTCCAAGTTAACCCTGTTGAAACAGACCTATAGTCAAAAGCATTTTGGCATGGATTTTCTCATTTTTATTACACTCAGTGCATCTAGGAATATATTATTAAAGGATTCTTTTTAAAAAGATTGTATGTAACCTTTTGGCCTTTTAACTGGCCATATCCAGTTCAAATTTTCTCCTTGCCTTATGTTAAAACTAATCAGATCTGTAAAGATGAAAGGCAAAAATTAACCTCAGTGAGATTTGAACTCTGCATGCTGAGAGTCTGATCTAGTATGGTGAGGTATTGTATCTGATGCTCTAATGACTCTGCCAGTACATTGTCTTGTTGCTTCCATTTTTTTTCTGTTATTTCCTTTTCTCTAACATTCTGTAATTACTGCTCCCTTTTTCCTTTCTCTTTAGAATGGGAGTAAGTACTTGAATATTTTGACACACATTTTTGTTGTTTAGCATCAGGTTGTCTTTGATGAAACAAACTGCTGACTGAAGATGTCACCCCTGCCTATCCTTGTGGGCTTAATACTTTCATGTCAAATATATTGTTTTCTGTTTCTAATATATAGACATTGTGTTATTTCAGATTTTCTGTGTCCATGGAGGACTGTCTCCCTCAATCCAGACATTAGACCAAATAAGGGCCATAGATCGAAAACAAGAAGTTCCTCATGATGGCCCCATGTGTGACCTGTTGTGGTCTGACCCTGAAGGTAAAACAACTTTTTGTTTCTTTTTAAATATGCATGTGTGTGTGTGTAGGTGTGGCTGTGTGGTAAGAAGCTTGCTTCCCTGCCATATGGTTCCAGGTTCAGTCCCATTCTGTGGCACCTTGGGCAAGGGTTATCTACTGTAGTCTCAAGTTGACCAATGTCTTGTGAGTGGATTTAGAAGATGGAAACTGAAAGAAGTCCATTGTGTGTGTGTGTGTGTGGTTCACACAATTAATGACAGACTTGCAGCTGTAGCAAACAACTTGTGACTGTTGAGGCTGACATGTATGATGTCCTTGAACAACTGTAAGTTGCTGGAGATAATACTTATGGTTGAGGGACACGAGGGAGGAGTGGTTGCGGTGAAAGGTGACCGGTGGTTAGGGTAGACCAGGGAGTAGGGATGAAAGGGGATCTGTATTGGAGGTAGACTAGGAAGAGGAGTTATGCAAACAAACTGGTGCAATACCAAGACATATTAAGGAAATGCTGGTGTTGCAGACCTATTGGACTCAATCAAGGCCAGAATGAATAAAATTAACAAATTAGCAATGATTTGCAAGTTTTTATTTCTTCAAATAATAAACTTTTCTCTCTATTAGTATTTTGCCAAATGTATTTGTGCTTATGTGTGTGTATGTGGGGGAGGGGTTGGCACTGGAGCATAGGGGTGGAATTAGGTTACTAATAACAAAACACTGTTTCATGTATATGTGTTACTTATCAGTGATAACCTGGTGAGTGTAATCTTCACTGGAAGTGGATGGTAGGGGAGAGGGGATAGCAGATAAAAAACAAAAAGCTCTTATCATTGACTTAATTTCACAAACAATAACATACACACATGCAGTTATGTGTAATATATACACGTACATACATAGGGAGAAGTAGATGTGCTAGGTGTGCTACAAATTACCATATGAGGTTGCTGTTGCTCATCATTTTATCTGAAGATGTGATCCATGACCAGTCTAATTTTATTGTGATTATAATTATTCATTGACCTTGATTATTAATTGCTGAAGCAATTGTAAATGATGTGAAATAAACAAAATACTAACAACTTGCTTCCTGCTGTTGAAAGGATCGAAAGCTAAGATGACCTTAGCTGAGTTTGAATTTGGTGCACAAAACATTTCGTCCAATAATAGCATCATCATCTTTCATCATTTCACTTTCTCCTTCCCCATTGGTGTGAGTTAGACAAATTGTCATGATCCAAGTCAATTCTTATTTGGAGTTCCTATTTTTATAAATAGGTCAGCAGACCACATCTCACTCCTGCTTCATTTTTGACTTGGTTTTTCTGACTTGATGCGCTTACTATCATCAACAACTTTATTGCATATACTCAGTCGTATTTTATCTTGGTTATCATTCTCTAGGTTGTCATGTCCTAGAGAAGACTAAAGGTTACCTCAACTGATTAGCCAATCACTTCACACGGTGTATTGGTTACATGAGGTTCCTCTGAAAGATTTTTGGATTAACATTACTCAATAGGATGCAGTGTGCTCAAACATCGGAGTGGGGTTGTCGCTCCAGATTGAGCTGCTACTTCTCTACATTGAGAGATCACAGCTCCAGTACTACACACTTTTGATTATAATGTTGCAGGAACATAAAAGCAAACATACTAGCAGAAAGACTGCCTTCCAAGCAGTTTTCTGCTAACCACTTGATAATATTTTCACATTTGATTCCCAGTTCTAATATTTTAAAAATTTTATGTCTAATTATTTCTTTATGTAATAGTGCTCACTTGATTAGTAAATATTGTTTTCATTATTTTATAATCATAATCTCTTTTTTAAACAAACATCAAGGTAGTCTAACTACAGAGGGGAAAGCAGTTTAAGTTTTACCTTCCCCTCAAAACAACATAGAGATTCCAATTCAGCAGCCCATCTGTAAGCTTTGCAGTGTGTATGTGTGTGTGTGAGAGAGTGCAGGAGAGAGAACATTGCAAACAATGAATGAAATAAACATAAAATAAAAAAATCATATGAATAAAAGGGTATAACTACAGATGTATACACCCCCGACTTTGTTGCCTAATAATAACCAGAAAAATGGATACTTTTTAATGAAATTTTCCATGTATACTGCTTAGATGTTGTGACTTCAGAGTATATAGGAATTTAGAGGAAAGAATTTTTTCGACAGGGTGGAGAGGAGAGTTTGGGAAAATTCACGCTATCTGACTTTTTCCTTTCAGGAAATGGGTATCTTTTAATGTAAATTTATGCAAATACCTGTCAAACGGTATAGATTACAATTATAAGGGAATCTGTGGAGAAAATGTTTTCCTAGGGGGTGGGGAGAGGAGTTTCGGATCAGGAAGACCAAATAAGTTAGAACTATTGTTTTGACAGGAATTTTCTCCATTTTTTTAAAAAATTCACAGCCTTCGAAAAGATGTGATGGGGGTGGGGCCATCTTTGTATGAAAAAATGTTTTGAAAATTTATTTTTTTAACACCCCACACCCCTCTCTTATCATCCCACTCCAGACCTATTTTTGTTGCACTTCAAAAGCATGAGAGGAGCCTTTACAGTAAAAATATAAAGAAATTGTTAATATTTTCAGAGAGAAAAGTCAGTGATTTAGGGGAGTTTTGGCTGTTGTTTTTAGCATGTCCCAAGACGACTCTCCATGTTTCTTAATCACTCTCGCATGTGTTGCTGTTTTTCGATATTTTTCTCCCCATAAATACATTTATCTGGTAAAGAAAAGAGAATTTGAAAAATTATGAATTTTCTGCAACCCTGTTCCCTGCCCCCAATTGTTTTTGTTTATAAATTAAAATATCAGAGAGCCTGAGAAGGTTATTGCTGGCATTTATCCACAGTGATTTAAAGAAAGAGTTATGTAAATGATAATTCATTTTAATAGCATACTTTTCTGTTAGAAAATGCTTTTTCTTACATGCACACACGGCTTTACTTGATTAAGGTGAGGATAGATTACAATTTTGAAATTGTGCCTCATATCAAAGTTATACAGCTGTTTTGTCTAATAGCATGTTTTCATTAAACACAAAATCACTTAAAAATTATACCAGTATATTAAAAAAAATTTTCATTTAACAAACTCTTGAAACTAATAATATTCTTGAAATTGTGCCTCATATCAAAGTTATATAGCTATTAATAAATTATTAATGAAAATAGAGGTGAGAGAGAGATTCTTGCAAATGAAAATAGAAAATGTCGCTTGCAACGAATTAATATTATTTATTATTAAATATTAAAATCTACTCTGCAGTGAATGCAATGAATATATAAATTTGTGAAAAATTGGATGCAGTGAATGCAACAAATATTTAAATTTAAGAAAAATTAGAGTTCAAAAATTCAATAAACTTCAGAAATCAAAATTATAGGAAATTTCATAGAACAGGAATTTATAAAAAATACTTCCAGATGGTCAAGCCTTTAATAATTGCTTTCTTTTAGTACTTTTAGTAATTGTTACATGCTTAATTAATAAGCAGCTTTCTCCATTATAATATAGATATAAGCACACACACATATACATGCATATATGTGTGTGTGTGTGTGCATCTGTGTTTGTACATCCCCCACCACTGCTTGACAGCTGGTGCTGGTTTGTTTACATTCCTATAACTTAGTGGTTTGACAAAAAGGGATTTATAGAATAAGCATGAGGCTTAAAAAGAAGTTCTGGGATTGATTTGTTTGACTAAAACCATTGAAAGCAATGCCCCAACACATTTGCTCCCCATCCTCAACCACACTTTGCTCTCCTACCACCACTCTCTCCCCCTCACTGTCACCACTCTCTGCTCCCTCTCCCTTATATATATGTATGTATATGAGAGATAGATTGATTTTAAATTTTGGTACAAGGCCAGCAACTTTAGGGGAGAGGTTAAGTTAATTACATTAGCCTGGAAGGGATGAAAACCAAAGTCAACTATTGTGGAATTTGAACTGGAAACATAAATTTTACCTAATATGCTAATGATTCTGCCAGCTCGCCACCCTACTCTGTCTGTCTCACTCTCTCTCATTCATATATATATATATATATATATATATAAATAAAACAAAATGGGACAAGAATGCAAAACATCCAGACAGTTAGGTGATACAAGAAAGGGACAACAAGACATCCAGATAGACGATACAAAGAAAACAAGGATGGGTCATTCGGAGTTTTCTTTCCTCAGTCGAGTTCCAGATTATCTTTGCAATATCGGTTGGTTATACTCGAGATTGCTCCAATCTGGCCAGCCCCAAGGAAAAACTAAGCTAAGAGCATTAGATTCCTTGGAAGAAAGCAGCGAATCTATATGAAAACGAGGATTGGAAAAAAACGAACACTGTTACACAAATACAATAAAAATAATAACAGGACATAACAACAGATGTCTTTTGGCTAAGGACATTGTCATCATCATCGTTTAACATCCGCCTTCCATGCTAGCATGGGTTGGACGATTTGACTGAGGACTGGCAAACCATATGGCTGCACCAGGCTCCAATCTGATTTAGCAGAGTTTCTACAGCTGGATGCCTTTCCTAACGCCAACCACTCCGAGAGTGTAGTGGGTGCTTTTACGTGCCACCGGCACGAGGGCCAGTCAGGCGGTGCTGGAACGGCCATGCTCAAAATGGTGTTTTTTACGTGCCACCTGCACAGGAGCTAGTCCAGTGGCACTGGCAATGACCTCGCTCGAATGTTTACTAACGTGCCAGTAAGTCAACGCTTGTAACGATCACATTCAAATGGTGCTATTCGCATGCCACTGGCACAGAAGCCAGACAGCTGCTCTGGCAATGATCGCGCTTGAATGGTGCTTTTAGCGCTCCACTGGCACAGGTGCCAGTCATCGAATTTGGTTCAATCACGATTTCGATTTCACTTGCTCCAACAGGTCTTCACAAGTGGAGTTTAGTGTACAATGAAGGAGAGGTTGGCATGGGTGCAGTCATCGAATTTGGTTCGATTTCGACTTCACTTGCCTTATCAGGTCTTCGCAAGCAGAGTTTAGTGTCCAATGAAGGAAAGGTATGCATAAGTGAACTGGCTACATCCCTGGCATAGGCCTCGGATTATGATCTCACTTGGCTTGCTGGGTCTTCTCACGTACTGCATATTTCCAAAGGTCTCGGTCACAAGTCATTGCCTCGGTGAGGCCTAATGTTTGGAAGTCGTACTTCACTACCTCTTCTATAGGTTCCCTCAACTGCTAGGGTGTAGCACTTTTTCACACAGCTATCCTCATCCATTCTTGCCACATGACCATACCAGCGCAGTCGTCTCTTTTGCACACCACAACTGATGCTTCGTAAGTTCAACTTTTCTCTCAAGGTATTTACACTCTGTCGAGTATGCACACTGACATTACACATCCATTGGAGTATACTGGCTTCATTTCTTGCAAGCCTACGCATGGCCTCAGCAGTCACAGCCCATGTTTCACTGCCATGTAGCATGGCTGTTCGTACACATGCATCATACAGTCTGCCTTTTACTCTGAGTGAGATGCCCTTTGTTACCAGCAGAGTTGAACTTTGCCCAGGCTATTCTTATTCTAGCAGCTACACTTTCAGCGCACCCTCCCCCGCTACTAACTTGGTCACCTAGATAGCGGAAGCTATCAACTACCTCTAGTTTTTCTCCCTGGAATGAGACAGAAGTTGTTTCCTGTTTGTTTACAGTGTTTATTGCACCTGAACATCTGCCACATACAAAAACTATCTTCCTAGTTAGCCTTCCTTTGATATTGCTGCACCTCTTATGTGTCCATAGCTTACACTGGGTACATCTTATGGTGTTTCTACCTATGCCTTTTCTACAGATCGAGCAGGGCCATCTACCTGAAGGTGTTTGTGATTTTTCTACCTTCCTACTTATTAGGATTTTGGTTTTAGTTAGGTTGACTCTAAGGCCCTTCAATTCTAGTCCTTGCTTCCACACCTGAAACTTCTCCTCTAGTTCTGATAATGACTCAGCAATTAGTGCAAGGTCATCAGCATAGAGGAGCTCCCAGGGGCATCCCATCTTGAATTCCTGTGTTATTGCCTGTAGGACTATGATAAATAGGAGGGGAGCTGAGGACTGAACCTTGGTGGACCCCTACCTCTACCCGGAATTCTTCACTGTACTCGTTGCCAACCCTCACCTTACTGGCAGCATCTCTGTACATGGCTCGCACAGCTCTCACTAACCATTCATCTATCCCTAGTTTCTTCATTGACCACCCTGTCAAATGCTTTCTCCATGTCAACGAAAGCCAGGTACAGAGGTTTATCTTTGGCTAGGTATTTCTCCTGCAGCTGTCTTACCAGATATATATATATATATATATATATATATATATATATATATATATATATATATATATACATATATATATATATATAAACATAATTAAAATTTAGGGTTCAGCAGGCATTGCTTCACCACACACTGAAAATTTTAATTATGTTTATATGAATTTACCAATAATGGTTTTAACACACCGAACTACTTGGTGACATTACTAATTATTAATTAATTATTAATTTTTACCTTACGTCTGTATGAATATATATATATATATATATATATATATATATATATATATATATATATATATATATAATTTTAACGGCAACCACTGGTTTCTCAATTAATACAGCAGAGACACATAAAAAATAAACAAAAATCAACATACCACATGTGTTGCTTATTTTTTGGTAGTTTTTGACTTTTTTAGTCCCTCTAAGCGTGAGGCATTACTATATAGTTAATGCCCTTATACAAATTATATATTTATGGGAAAAAAACGATGAGTTCTTTTTTTCCTTATGGGGTTTTTTCACGCTGACTACTTGATAAATTCTTATAAAGATTTTATCCTATATTATATTATAAATAATTAGAATATATTCAGTGCTGAATATTATTCTGTATAAGCACGTGTTACTGAGATGCAACCGAATAAATTCTAACCTCTTTCACGGATATATAATGATGAACAGAAGTCATCGTACTATTGTTGGGTACATCATGGTATGTTGATTTTTGTTTATTTTTTATGTGTCTTGACCATACGTGTACTGATGAACAAAAGATGCAGCTTACTTCACAGTTTTTGCTGTATTAATTGAGAAACCAGTGGTTTGCCGTTGAGTTAAATGTTTTTAAGAGATTAATTTTTGAAAGTTGCATTCCCTCGCTTTCGGTAAATATGTTGCTTATTTTTTGGTAGTTTTTGACTTTTTTAGTCCCTCTAAGCGTGAGGCATTACTATATAGTTAATGCCCTTATATAAATTATATATTTATGGGGAAAAAACGATGAGTTCTTTTTTTCCTTATGGGGTTTTTTCACGCTGACTACTTAATAAATTCTTATAAAGATTTTATCCTATATTATATTTTATATATATATATATATATATATATATATATATATATATATATATATAGAAAAACAACAAATTAAGGGATACAGCTTCATTTTTATGGAAATTCAACAGTAAATGACAGATGCAAAAAAGAAATATATACACAATACAGTGAAAAGAGTTAAATGTAACCGTTAACAGATATGGATATATAAACGCTGTCGCTTAGTTGTATGGCACACATATACTCACTTGTACAAACATCCACAAAGATATAAGCATACGCACACACATGCTCACACAGTGAAATAGCTACTTAGTGTTCATAAGAACAGGGAGATTAGAATTAAATTTAATTCATTCATACCTTAAGGTAAATTATGATTATTAATTTGGTTAAGAGTTACTCATATTCATTCCCATTGCATATGCGTGTGTGTGTATATATATCATCATCATCGTTTAACGTCCGCTTTCCATGCTAGCATGGGTTGGACGATTTGACTGAGGACTGGTGAAACCGGATGGCAACACCAGGCTCCAGTCTGATTTGGCAGAGTTTCTACAGCTGGATGCCCTTCCTAACGCCAACCACTCAGAGAGTGTAGTGGGTGCTTTTACGTGTCACCCGCACGAAAACGGCCACGCTCGAAATGGTGTCTTTTATGTGCCACCCGCACAAGCCAGTCCAGGGGCACTGGCAACGATCTCGCTCGAAAATCCTACGGGAGCCAGTCAGGCGGTACTGGCAACGGCCACGCTCAAAACGGTGCATCTCATGTGCCACCCGCACAAGAACCAGTCCAGGGGCACTGGCAACGATCTTACTTGGCTTGCCGGGTCTTCTCACGCACAGCACATTTCCAAAGGTCTCGGTCAGTAGTCATCGCCTCGGTGAGGCCCAATGTACGAAGGTCTTGCCTCACCACCTCAGCCCAGGTCTTCCTGGGCCTACCTCTTCCACGGGTTCCCTCAACTGTTAGGGTGTGGCACTTTTTCACGTAGCTATCCTCATCCATTCTCACCACATGTCCATACCAGCGCAATCGTCTCTCTTGCATGCCACAACTGATGCTTCTAATGTTCAGCTTTTCTCTCAAGATACTTACACTCTGACGGGTATTCACATTGACATTACACATCCAACGGAGCATACTGGCTTCATTCCTTGCGAGCTTACGCATGTCCTCAGCAGTTACAGCCCATGTTTCACTGCCATGTAGCATGGCTGTTCGTATGCATGCGTCATACAGTCTGCCTTTTACTCTGAGTGAGAGTCCCTTTGTCGCCAGCAGGGGTAAGAGCTCTCTAAACATAACTAAAGGAATCATACACCAATATTAACTTGCTACATTCATTGATATTTGTACCTGTAACCTTTTTTTTTTTTTCTCTTTTACAGACATGCAAGGCTGGGGTGTCTCTCCTCGAGGAGCTGGGTACCTGTTTGGCAGTGATGTGGTGTCACAGTTCAACGTTGCTAATGACATTGATCTCATTTGCCGGGCTCATCAGTTAGTCATGGAAGGCTACAAATGGCATTTTAATGAGACTGTTCTAACTGTCTGGTCAGCACCAAATTACTGTTACAGGTGAGTTATGTAAATTTTGGTAATTGGTGCATTTGTGGAATTGGTAGAGCATCAGATGTAATAAAGTTGTGCTCTGTTTAGTTAGGGATTTTCTTTTTTTTTACCTTCTTAGATGCAGGAATGGTTATGTGGTCAAGAAATTTGCGTCCCAGCTTCCCTACCACATGGTTTTGGGTTCAGTTCCAATTCTTGGAACCTTGGGCAAGTGCCTTCTATAATAGTCCTGGGCTGATCAAAGTCTTGTGAGTGAATTTGGTAGATGGAAACTGAAAGAAGCTCATTTCATGTATATAAATATATAAAATCATCATTCTCCTCATTTAATGTCTGTTTTCCATGCTGGCATGGGTTGGACGGTTTGACAGGGGCCACATCAGGTTTCATAGTTTGTTTTGGCTTGGTTTCTATGGCTGGGTGCCCTTCCTAATACCAACCACTTCAGAGAGTGTGATGGGTGCTTTTTGTGTGGTACCAGCACCCTCACCAATGCTTTTTACATGGCACTTTTGCTTTAGGGTCTCAATTCTGTTGTTGTTGGTGGGTTTTCTCTAGTACAACACGGTTCCACCAATCTCAAACCTCTGTCTTCACTTTCGTAAGGTTCAGCATTTTGAGATTATCCTTCAGTACTTACTGGGTCTTCCTCTTCCACAACTTTCACACACACACACACACACACACACAAGTGTATGTCTTCGAATGTTGGGCCTCATGTAGGCGATGACAAGTGACTGAGACTTTTGGCAATATGCAGTGTTTGAGAAGACTTGTGAAGCCAAGTGAAATCATAATTGTGGCCATTACCAGTATCATGTAATTGGCTCATAAAAAGCACCCATTACACTCTTGGAGGGGTTGGCATTAAGAAGGGCATCCAGCTGTAGAAACCATGCCAAATTAGACTGGAACCTGGTGCAGTCCTCTGGCTTACCAGTTCCAATCAAACTGTCTAACCCATGCCAACATGGAAAGCAGATGATAAATGATGATGATGATGATATGCCAGGGGTCACCAAACTACAGCCCACACGGTCAGTTCATCTGGTTCACCACTGCACTGTACCTTTTGTGTAAGTACCCACAATGAGAGTTCAGTTGTCTTTGGCATAGCATCAGTGTTTGGAACTTATGTTTGCGAGCGAACATTTTCAAAATTGAAGTATGTGAATGCGGTTGACTGATAAACATTTGAAAGCAATTCTCTTGATTGGATGCAGTAATTCTCTTGATTGGATGCAGCAATTCTCTTGATTGGATGCAGCAATTACAAAACAAATACTGATGAATTCCTGTTTCACAAATCTCACTCACCTTTTTTTGCTGCTTAGTTTGAGAGATTTGGATATGTGCACTCTGGGTGGGATATAACTATCTTATTGATAACGTTTTGGTGAATAAATATATTGGTTGTCTTTATTTTTTTGTTTATTCACTGTATTGTATTAAACAAAATAGTTATGCAGCCCACATGTGTCATTCTCTCAGTTATCTTGCTCACTGTGAAAAAAAGTTTGGTGACCCCTGATGATATGCAAACATTAAGTTAGTTGAAATATGTTTGTCACATATTTCAACTGCTAAAAGGCAAATTCACTATAGTTACCATGGAGGAAAAATTCTCTCTGAAGGTAAAAGGTATAAAAACACCATATCTGCCCAGTGTTGCCCTCTGTTGGATTCCCAGAATGCTAAGACAATAAGCCCTTATCATTGTGTTTGGCTGTGTGTTCAAGTGTCGTACTGTTCTTTAATGTAATTTCTATTTTCCTGTCTCTTGCAGATGTGGCAACGTTGCAGCAATATTAGAACTTGACGAACATGTACAAAGAGATTTTACTATTTTTGAAGCTGCCCCACAGGTGAGTGCAAGCCGCAGTGCCATTGAGCATCTCGTTCTGTTCATGATGATAGCAGTAGGAGTTACTGATGTTGTTAGTCCTTCCCTCATTCCAGATCAGCCCTACTTGAGCAATCCAGCCATATGATTGTTGTTTATCAAAGACAATCAAAAGAATAAGAGCTTTGACAGTGTAAGTGAAGTGAATTGGTTTCAATCGAGATATTGAAACCTCATCTCTGAACTTAGTTGCTGGAAATAGATATTCTTTGCTTCAGTGTAAGCATTCAAATATTGTCTTTAGGTGTGGCAGTGTGGTTAGAAGGTTGCTTCCCAGTCACATGGTTCCAGGTTCAGTCCCTCTGCATGGCACCTTGAGGCAAATGTCTTCTACAATGATCAAAGCCTTGTGAGTGGCTATGGAAGGTGGAAACTGAAAGAAGCCTGTCGTATATATACTATATGTATCTGTGTGTGTGTCTTTGTGTCTGTGTTGTTCCCCTATCACTACTTGACAACCAGTGTTGGTGTGTTTATGTCCCTGTAACTTAGCAGTTTGGCAAAAGACACTGATAGAATAAATACTAGGTTTAAGAATTAAGTCCTGGGGTTAATTTGTTCAACTAAAATCCCTGAAGCAAGTGAAAGAATAAAAGACTATCAAAATCCTGCCGTATTTCACATGGAATTTATGGTCTTGGTTGTATGAGTCAATCTACTTTTTTGCCTTTTTCTGTAAATTTGGGTCTGAAAAATACAGTATAGAAAATCTTTGCATTTCTATTTTCTCGCACACTCTTTGTGAGCCAGTGATTCAATAGTTTGGGATTTTCAACTTTTACAGAAATGGCCCCATTTTACTTTGGCACCACTCATCATTATCATCATCATCGTTTAACTTCTGTTTTCCATACTGGCATGGGTTGGAAGGTTTGACTGAGGACTGGCAAGCCAGAAGGCTGCACCAGACTCCAATCTGATCTGGCAAAGTTTCTGTAACTGGAAGACCTTCCTAACGCCAACCACTCCGAGGGAGTAGTGGGTGCTTTTTACGTGCCACCGTCACGGGAGCCAGTAAGGTGGCACTGGCATTGACGATGTTTGGAAAGTGCTTTTTACATGCTGCTAGCACAGGAGCCAGCGGGGGGTGCACTGGCATCGACCATGTTCAGATGGTGCTTTTTACATGCCACCAGCATGGGGAACCAGTCAGACTGCACTGGCATCAACCCACGCTTGAATGGTGCTTATTACGTGCCACCAGCCCGGGTGCCAGTCAGGTGGCACTGGCATCAGCTATGATTACGATTTCACTTGACTCAACAGTTCTTCTCAAGCACAGTGTATCGCCCAATGATTCAAGGGTACTTTTAAATGGGTTGGTTATGCAAAACTGGTATCGGCCACAGCTGTGATCTCACTTTACTTGCCAGGTCTTCTCAATCACAGCATACCTTCAAAGGTCTCAATCTCTTGCCATTGCCCAACATTCGAAGGTCATGCTTCACCACCTCATCCCATTATCTTCCTAGGTCCACCTCTTCCACTGTTAATGTGTGACACTTCTTCACACAGCTGTCCTCATCTATACACATCACATGACCATTCCAGTGCAGTCGTCTCTCTTGCACACCACATCTGATGCTTCTTAGATCCAACTTTTCTCTCAGGGTGCTTACACACTGACATTACACATCCAGCAAATCATACTAGCTTCATCTCTTTCAAGCCTATGCATGTCCTCAGCAGTCACAGTCTACCTTTCAATCTGAGCAGGAGGCCCTTTGTTACCATCAGAGGTAGGAGCTCTCTGAACTTTGCCCAGGCTATTCTTATTCTAGCAGCTACACTCTCAGAGCAACCATCACACACTACAGACTTGGTCATCGAAGTAGCGGAAGTTATCACCTACTTCTGGTTTCTATGTGAAGGAATCTGTTTCCTGTACATCTTCGATGTTTATTGCCTCTGTGCATCTGCCACACACAAAAACTGATTAACCTTCCTTTGATGTTGATGTACCTCTTGCGTGCCCATAGTTTACACCAAGTACATCTTAGGGGAGTTGCTACCTATGCCTTTTCTACAGATTGAGCAGGGCCATCTATCTGAAAAGGTTTTTGATTTGTCTGTTTTTCTACTTATTAGGACTTTGGTTTTTGCTAGATTGACTCTAAGACCCTTCAATTCTAGACTTTGCCCCACTGATTACACTAAATCTCGTAACCTGAAATATCTGAATCAACTTGGCTTTAGTACAATGATATTTTAGAGGCTCAGCTGATGCATTTATAATGTTTATGATTTATTTTGTGGGTCAGATAAGGTTAAAATGTTTTAGAGGATCATGTATGTTTATAATGTTTTGGCAGTTAGGAATACATACAATGTTTGGAGTCAAGTAATATGCTTGTAGTATTTATGATGCTTTTAAGTTTAAGGTAGATGTGCTTTAGGGATCTGGTATATGTTTGATGTTATGGGTCACCTTAATCTTTCATCCTTTCAGGGTCGATAAAATAAGTTGAGCACTGAGGTCAATGTAATCAATTTAACTACTCTTGGGTAAAAGTATAAAAGTTGCACCCCTCTGCTAAGCCATGTGGAGCCAGTGTGGCAGAATCAGCTCATAAACCAGTATGATCTTGAACTCAAATTCATAGCCTTCATCTCAGACCATGGTTGGTGGAGAGATAGGCAATCCAATCCAATCTAATGTATGATAATTAAGAGCTGTATTTTATGGGATTGATGTTTGTGATGATATTAAATGATGTATTCATGGTCAATGATTAAGATGTTGCAAACGATGTGCTGTTTATGATGTTTTGGAATGGAGGGTTGTGTTTGTTTTGGGGATCAGATTATTATGATGTTTTGGGATTAATGATCATGATGCTAAATAATTTATTAGGGGTCAAACAATGTGCTGTTTATGTTTTAAGGTTAGATAATTATTTATATTTTGATGGTCAAACAACAACTATGATGTAAAGTGTGTTTTGGAGGTCAGATGATGTGGTGTATATTTCTGATGCTATGCAGGGAGGGGGTCAAATGATGTTATTGGAGTCAACTAGCCTGCTGATATCTCCAGTGTGGTGTACATGCAGCCCTAGACATCTAAGAATATCATAGACCTGTTATTGTTCTGCCTTGTGTAACTATCTTTTGCCTGTTCCTCTAAGAAGCACTGTGTTTGCAAACCAACTGGCCCAGACACAATAGCACGCTGCCACTGAGCTCGTGTGAACCGAGCCAACCAGGTCGCCGATGCTGCAACCATGCCACAATCACCTGCAAGGGATGGTGGCTGCAGCATCAGACATGAAGAAGAGTGGCAGCAACAGTAATCCTGGGCCACATGCAGAGTTCCTGACAGTAGCTTCGGCACCATTGGGCTACTGGAAGAGCATTAACCAGCACACTAGCTCGTGTATTTCGTGATATTTATGATAATAATGATGCTGAGTATTAATTTTGGTGCATGTCAAATGTATTTATAATGATGTTCTGTCTCCATATAGATCTGATAGATGTCTAAATTGTGTGTCTCACTCTCTTTTCCAGGAATGCCGTGGAATCCCATCTAAAAAGCCACAACCAGACTACTTCCTCTGATGAACGTCAATATATCTGCCCCCACCCCACCTTTCTCTCTCTCTCTCTCTCAAACCCACTACTCCCCAATCTCTCTTACCTGTCTCTCTCTCTCTCTCTCTCTCCTACATTACCATAAACCAAATACGTCTTACCTGTGAACTTAACTGGACCGTGATTGGCCAGCTGTTGCACAACATAACATTCAGAGACTGACACATACACACACACAAATGGAAACAGAGACATACATGCACATACACACACATATATATATATATATACATGCACACAAATATATCTACTATTGCTATACTCATTGTCACCATTCATTTCTCATTAAATATCATCACAACACTGTCATTCAACTTCAGCCTCTGTCTCTTTAATGTATGATTATATTTTATAAATGTTATGTAATATGTAGGTATGTGTGCATATATATGTAATGCATGTATACATGGATGTAATACATATATAAAATATAGATAAATATAGATTATATATTGTAATATACATTATATGTATATAATGTAATTTACAGTATATACTGTGTATATATATATATATATACATGTCAGTGCATATGTGTACATATAGGTATGCATTTATGTATGTATTTATGTGTGTGTGTGTGTGGATACATGTATGGTTATATGTATGTATATACATATGCATAAGTGTGTGTGTGTGTGTGTATATATATATATATATATATACATACACACATGCAAATGCATGTATGTGTAGACATATGTTTGTATATAATAATTAATGTACTCCTGATATCTATAATACATTTGTGATGTACAATCCATTATTATATAATTATATGTAAACATGTGTTTATGCATTCATGGCATAAGTTCTTTTTTCTTCTGCTTGCTTGAGTTGATCAGGTTTCATTTCCTGTCCTCCCTTGTCATATGGCATACACAGCAACAGAAAAATATCACATGCACAGTTTTGCCAGTATATGTACATTCGTGTAATATATATATATATATATATATATATATATATATATATATATATATATATTATGTATATGTATGTATGTATATAATTTTGGGTTCTTGTGTGTGTGTATATACCCATGCATGCATGGAAGATGGATGTTAAATGATATATATATATATAAATTTGGGAGTGTGTATATATATTTATGTGTGTGTACATAATTTTGGATTTATATGTATGTATATATAATTTGATGTTTTATATATATATATATATATATATATATATATGTTTGTGTGCATAGTTTTGGATTATATATTTCTCTGTGTGTGTGTGTGTGTGTGTGTGTGTATATATATATATATATTTCCGTCTTCTAAGGGTAAATACTCGATCTTTCTCAGCTGTTCTCACAGACTGTACTGCATTCGACAATTACTTTCTTGTCTGTAATATATATATATATATATATATATATAATTTTGAGTTTTTATATATATAAACTTGGGTGTGTGTATATATATTTGTGTGTGTACATAATTTTGGATTTATATGCATGTATATATAATTTGGGGTATATATATATATATATGTATAGTTTTGGATTATATATTTGTGTGTGTGTGTATATATATATATGTGTGTGTATATATGTGTGTGTATATATATATGTGTGTGTGTGTGTGTATATATATATATATATATATATATATATATATATATATATATATATATATATATAGTTTATAAATATATTGAATATACTTGTGCATGTGTCAGATATGGTTGTATAAAGAGAAAAGTGTATCTCTGGCTGGGTGATTGAAATTCTCGCATGTGGTGGCCATCAAAGAAGCATTTTGCAGAAGTTCAGCTCTTAATCCAGTCACCTCTGTGCATTTATATGAATCAAATTTGTTTCTGGAAACCTTGGGTATGTATATATAAATCAGTTATTAATTGATGCTTTAGCTGCTGTTTCTTTGAGTCCAGTTCATGATGACTGGGGATATCTGTTTATCTACAATTCACAGGTTTCAGACTAACTCCAGAACCAATGACATTTTTCATTTTGTGCTTCAAAGTGCTGCCTCCTCGTGTTAACCCTTTAGCATTCAGATTACTCTGTCACATGGGATGCTTGTTTATTCATATTGTTTTGAGTTACTCAAGCATTGTCTTGTAGCTTCAAGGGTTAAGGGAGGAAAATACGGTCTGATGTGCATGTTTTTGTTAATATATAAATATATATATATATATATACACTCAAATATGAATTAGAAGCAGCTTGAGGGATATAAACAAAACCAAACACACATACACAGTTGCCCTCCTTCAACTGTGTCCTGTAAAATGATATCAAATAGGGAGTTGTGGCGGGATACATGATCATACCAGTCAAGCTTTCGTCTTTTTATCCTAACAAGGAGTGGCTCCAAGCAAGCTTTCGTTGTTAGATATGTATAGAAAGATAGATAGATAGATCTGCATGTACACACATGATGATGGCAGTTCTTTGTTCAAAAATCATTAAGGACGAGTGGCGAGCCCTTAAGTAGCTATGTCAACTAATCCTTGAATGAGAGGCTCTGACATACTTGGGGCACATACGTAGGCTTTCGGCAGATAAGTGTCACCCGCTTGTTCTGGCTTTCTCAAAGTTACTTGCAATTGTCTGGGTGCAGTCTCACCATGCCTCTCTTTGTGCTGCAACTCCTTCCGACCTTGTGGGATCACTCCTTATCCGGATGAACTGGTGTTTCAGCTAGTCTTTGAAATGCTTCCAGGGATGTGATCTCTTGTGTCACCTTTTCCCCGGCTGAGCTTAATAAAATACAGCTCTCAGCATTCTGGATTTATCCATGCATGAGAAGTGGCCTGCTGCCTATCTGAGCTGCTTGAGTAGTAGCATGGTTTCTGTGCTCAGCACAATTGGCCTGCTGGAGGACTTAGTCCTTGGTGATGTTTTCCTTCATGAAATGATCATGATGAAGTGAAGGCATCTCTGGTGGAAGTGTTGCTGCAGCTTGACCTGCTTCTTGTACAACACCCAGCACCCAAGCTTCTGAACCATAGAGGAGAGTAGAGATGACATCTACCTTGTAGACTTAGGTTCTGATGAGCAAGTGCAGGGCATGGTTCTGCCATACACACTTCTGCAGATATTCAAAGAAGGTGTTGCCTTTGGCAATGCAGTTGTCCAATGTCCTTTTCACAGGTTGCATTATTAAGAATGATGTTCCCCAGGTAGGTGACATGGGGCTGCACCTTGAAGGATTTTTAGTTGAATGTATCAACCCCCAGTACTTATTTTTTTATAAACCTGGCTCTTATTCTATCAGTCTCTTTTGCTGAACTGCTAAGTTATAGCAATGTAAACACACCAGTACTGGTTGTCAAGCAGTGGCAGTGGGGACAAACACACACAAATATATTCATGACAAGCTTTTTTTAGTTTGTCTACCAAATCCACTCACAAGGCTTTGGTCAGTCCGAGGCCGTAGTAGAAGACATTTGCCCAAGGTGCCATGCAGTGGGACTGAATCTGGAACGATCTGGTTGGGAAGCAAGTTTCTTACCATACAGCCACACCTACACCTCTGTGTGTATATATATGTGTATATGTATGTATCCCTTATCTTTTCCTTGGTTCAGTATTAGACTGTGGCCATGCTGGAACACCGCCTTGAAGAATTTTTAGTGGGTGTGTGTGTTTTTGCATCTGTGTTTGTCCCCCACCACTGTTTGAAAACTGGTGTTTATGTCCCCATAACTTAGCAGTTCAGCAAAAGAGACTAATAGAATAAGTCCCAGGCTTAAAAGGTAAAAATAAATAAAAGTACTGAGATTGATTCATTCAAGTAACAATTCTTCAAGGTGGTGCCCCAGCATGACTGCAGTCTAATGACTGAAACAAGTAAAAGATAAAAGATAGAATGAAGGACAGTCCTAAGTGAGTTGTTATGGAAAGGTTTAAGGTAATCTTGAAGCTCATTCTTCATAGTTCAGATTTTGGCTCCCTAGAGGAGACTGCTATCTACCCATGGCTTGATGAATGCAAGCCTCGTTGGCTTTGAAATACTTGATTTACAGATATTTTTCTGCTTTTTACAGGTACCTTAAGTTTGTTCCTTGCTTTTCAGGTAATCTTACTGTCAGCAACATAGGACTGAGGGTGCCTGAAGTCACTGGCTTCCCTAAGATATGTGATATCTGAGATACAAATTGGCAGTTGATGTTTATAATCATTGATAATGGTCATGTATTCAGAGAGATGTTAACAAGACTTGCTCATCACACTGTTGCTGAGATGGAAGGCTAGATCATCTGAATACCATATTTTCTGGCATTGAAGCTGATTCTTTCAGAACAAAATTTACAGCCAAAAAAAGGTTAATGTATACACCAAAATGACATTGGAGAAGCAAAAATACCATGTGGAATACAACAGGATTTGGAAAGATAGTGACTGTTTAAATGTATATACTGTAATACTACATTGACTTGCTGGAAAATATGGCAGCTAAAGTCAGAGAGATACACATCCTGCTGATGTCTTCTGCTTGGTAGTAAAGTCTTTGTCTTGGATAGGGTCAAGATTTTGCCTAAGGATGTAGTCCTCTACTATCACAGAGAGAAATGGATCTAATATGCCTCCTAAAGGATTCCTCTTGTCGTTGTAAACTCTTTAGTTGGACTGTTTGTGTTTTGTAGAGAGCTTGACAGGTTATCTATGATGATGTTGGCTTTGTCAAACCCATGTGGGATACCGTAATTCAACTCATATAATATGGCTTTTCTGTTGACACTAAAAAATGTCTTTGAGAAATCCACTGATCAGCATTTAGATCCTGGTTTCAGCATTTTAGATTGCTACATGGTAAAACAGAACTACCCAACACCAAGCTCGACTTTCCGTTTTCTTCAACTACAAGATAGCAGAGAGCCTGCCAATTCAGACTGGCTTATTTTCCATAGAACTTCAAAAATTCTTAAAATGGTTAAGAGACAAAACACAGGCCTAGATAACATCCCTGGAAGAGTTTACTTAACATTAAGAAGAATCCACTCTATCTACTGTGCTTGTGTTTCAATGACCTTTAAAGGTATCAAACTAGTAGCCTTCTCAAATTCTTTGGTTCATTTCCAAAGAAAGGTTATCTTCACCTTCAGTCTCAAAAGTCTAGAAACCTACACTCTTTAATAGAATTTTCTTCTAATATCGATCCCATTTTAAAACAGAAGGTGGCTTCTGCAAAGGCAGATCTCTACAACTACAGATACTTGTTTGTGAGAGGAATTATAGAAGAGCAAAGAATCTTCTAACAAAAAAACATTGATGATATTTGTTAATTTACAATAGAATTACTATATATATATATATATATATATATATATATATATAATATGAAGATGGAAGTTAACAGGCTTTAATAGTGGATCACGACTTATATTTCTGTACCCCACATCAGCTTTTCATCCTTTCAATGTTGATAAAATAAGTACCAGTTGAGCCCTGGGGTCAATGTAATCAACTTCCCACTCCCCAAAATTGCTGGCCTTGTGCAAGAAAAAAATTCTGAAATCATTATGTAAGATAATTACTTAATAATTACTATGTATTCGAATGTTATTGAGCAACAGCTGTTTATGGGTGAAATATGATCAAGAATTGCTTGATTTTTTTATGAATTTACTGCCTCAACGATGTACAATACTTTCCACCAATCAAATGATTACATTCTGGTGGTAGGTGGTAATTAGAAACCAAAAAAACTCATCACAATAATAGCAACAACAACACTAACAGAGACAGTGTAACCTTCATGTTACCTAGTGTGGTGAGGGAACAGCAAAGAAAAAAATCTTATTTAACCATTAGCATGATGTAGGTGCATCATGTTGCTGTATCGGTTTCCTCCCCTCTAAATGTGATACAATGCACCTGTAGCCTCAGGAGAGAAAACTCGTATGGCAACATGATATGCCTCAATATGCTAAAGGTTAAATAAAAACATAAATAAAATCAAATTATGATTCAAACTGAGGATGGGCCTTTTACACATTTAAGATGAAGTATGCTAAGAGGCCAAAAATTAAATCTTTCAAGTTATCAGCATAGGTACTCTTAAACGCATGTTACACAAAACAAATATGTATATATCATCATCATCATCATCATCGTTTAACGTCCGCTTTCCATGCTAGCATGGGTTGGACGACTTGACTGAGGACTGGTGCAACCGGATGGCTACACCAGGCTCCAATCTAATTTGGCAGAGTTTCTACAGCTGGATGCCCTTCCTAACGCCAACCACTCAGAGAGTGTAGTGGGTGCTTATTCCATGCTACTTCAAGTTTCTCCTCAGGCTGGGCAGAAACTGAATGGACAGAATCTCTCCAACCTGAGCAGCCAGGTTCTGTTGGGGGCTTTGAAACTTTAAGTAGCACATAATCCAAATCAAACTGTTTTGAATAGTATGTGTAACTCCCAATATATGTGTTGATTGCCCTTTCTTTCATTTGTACAGTCATGTATGTATATGTGTGTGTGTGTGTGTGTGTGTGTGTGTGTGTAAAATTCATTTTAGCAAATAGGCACAGGTGTGGCAGTGTGGCAAGAAGCTTGCTTCCCAACCACATGGTTTCTGGGTAATCTTTTTTTTTTGATTTTACAACACTATGCATCCTGCTGACACAGACCAATATCAGTCTCTTTGGAGTCTGTCTGATCATAAATATATATATATATATATATATATATATATCAATACCAGAGTGTCATGTTTGTTGATGCTACCCCTGATAGTGAACTAGCATACCTTTTTTAGGAAAACATTAAATAAAGTAAATCTTTTGGATTAAAGTAGTAGAAAGGCCAGGAACCCCCATAAAATCGCTGATCTATAGAACATCCATTTGATAGGTCCCCATGTACAGAGAACAACTGTATAGTTTGTAGGATGAACCCACAAGTTAACCATAAGGTAAGGAATGTAGCCGATAGCTTACAGTGTACTGAAGGATGGTGCAGAAACAAAACAAGTTACATTGAGGAGACAGCATGTAGCATAAGGGAGCATATAGGTGAACACTGGCAGGAGCTTAAAGAGGAGAAAAGCTCATCAGTGCTCTACCAACATGCTTAATTAGAACATAGAGGCTCAGTTAATAACATAGATGTTAAGGTATTAACACATGCAACAGACACGACACTTAGATAACAGAGGCCACACATATAGTAATAGACAAACTGAGCCACAACAGAAAACACAAATAGAACAATAATACCCATCACACTATGTAACAAATCGACCTCAGGACCTATTCTTTGTAAGCCTAGTACTTATTCTATCAGTCTCTTTTGCCGAACCGCTAAGACCACACCAAACCCTGCAACCATGTGGTTGGTAAGCACAGAATGAGAGAAAAAAAACCCAGATATAAACAGTATAATACATAAACCTATATACACACACTTAAAATGAAATGGGGGAAAAACATAGTGGAATAAATAAGTAAACCAGTGAAAAAATCAAAAACTATATAAAGGGCACAGATACAAGCAGTAAGCAAACCCATGCACACATACAAAACACACATACAGACACAAATGCATGAGCAGATAAGGATGCATACAATTCAAAGACAGAACGAACGAAACGAAATGTAGAGTTGCTAAAGAGATCAGTTCTGTGACAAAAGATTTCCAGACAATGGACAGGAGTGGCTGTGTGGTAAGTAGTTTGCTTACCAACCACATGGTTGCAGGGTTTGGTGTGGTCTTAGCGGTTCGGCAAAAGAGACTGATAGAATAAGTACTAGGCTTACAAAGAATAGGTCCTGAGGTCGATTTGCTTGACTAAAGGCGATACTCCAGCATGGCTGAAACAAATAAAAGAACTATAATAAACAAGTGAAGAGTGAATAACAGTGCATGTGTTTATCTGACAGAAGGGAAAAAAAAATGTCCATCCCTAAATATAGCTTTTTGTTTCAATGCACAATTTCATATCAGGATCTTGCAAAACAAATACATAATATATATATACACACACACACACACACACACACACACACACACACACACACACATATGCATGCTTCTATATTTGTCAGTAGAGTGGGTATATTAATTGAAGTGTACAGAACTGCTATCTTTGAAGAGTGTAAGGTTACATAATCAGGCTGTTATCTAACATCCCGTTGAACCCCTAGTATGAAACCAATTGATAAGATCAGCTGTAATGAATAATATACTGCACATTTTAATATGTGTGTGTGTATATATTTACACACACACACACACACATACAGGGTGCGATGGACAAATTGCCGCCATTTTATATTTTTAATTTCACACATGAACATTGTTTTTGATTTTGTCAACTATACAGTATAGTAGGGTCAGTTGGGCACTGTCTGAGAAAAACAGCACCATGATGTAATTACTCTGCCAGAAATTTGCAAACGACATGTTGTACTGCTTGGAATTTGCACTGGAAGCTCCAATATGAACATTTCAAAGTGTTTGGTTATCAATCTGAGGACAAACCGAGAGTGATAAAAATCAAACATCCAGTCAACATCATGATGTTTGGAGTAATCACTAGTGATGACAATGTTATGCCTCCATTCATCTTCTCACACAGCATCAGACTCAACACAGAAGCCTACATCAAGTGCCTGGTGGAGGTAGTGCTGCCCTGTGTCATGAGGGTGGCTGCTGGAAGGCCCTATGTCTGGCAACGGGACACTGCACCATGCCACACAAACAGGAGAACCCAGTCATGGCTGTCAGACAATTTCTGCGACCACATCACCCCTAACATCTGGCCACCTAATTCCCCAGACTTCAACCCCCTTGATTATTATGTGTGGGGTGCAGTTCAGCGAGAGACCAACAAAACTCTTTGTAACACCAAAGATGAACTGATGGCAAGGGCTATGGCAGAATTCACCAACTTAAACAAGGAGACCACTCAGAAGAGTGGCAAGAGATTCCAAAGTTGTCTGGAGGCCATGGTTGAAGCCAATGGCGATTTTATTGAATAAATTTACTCTTTAGTATTTCAAGATATTTTTATTTAATTTTGGTAAATATATCTGTTAAAATGAGATGTCAGTGTTATTTTTATTCTTGTGTAATTTAGACAGTATATTCACAGCATCCTGTATATATATGAATTGGCATAACAACATATATCAAAATATATGACATGAACAATAAAATGATATTATACCCATAATCTTTACCTTACTTTGGTAAGTTGTAGAGATACTGTTGTGGCATACAACATGTCTTGAATATTTTTAGATCTGGTAGAGCCCATTCCTTTCCAACCAGCTTTGACCATTGGTTAAGTTCTACCAGAAATAGATATACTATCACACCTATAACATACTGTAGCTATGCTGGGGTATTCCCTTGCAGAAGTTTTAGTCGAATGAATTGTATAGCCTGATATATAGTCTATTGGTTCTCTTTGCTGTACTGCTAAGTTACAGGGGTGTAAACCACCAACACCAATTGTCAAGCAGGTTTCTTTCTGTTTCCATCTACCAAATCTACTAACAAGGCTTTATATGGCCCGAGGCTATAGTAGAAGACATTTGCCAAAGGTGCCACACCATGGGACTGATCTCAGAACCATGTCGTTAGGAAGCAAACTTATCATGGTAGGTTTTTACACTTAGGAACATTTTATTCAGTATATTTTTCACTTTCCCTTCCTCATAAAGTGTATCTTGAAAATACTGGCCCCTTAGGCCAAGGTTTATCCCAGTTTGGGGTTTAAACTCTTAGTATTCTAATTGGCCATATCTAGCTAAAAATATTCTCCCTGTTTTATGTTCAAACTGACCAAATGTAGCCTTTTAAATCTGTCCAATGTCATTCATCATCGTTTGACCTTTGCTTTCCATGCTAGCATGGGTTGGATGGTTTGACAGGAACTGGCCTGGTAGAAAACTACCCCAGGCTACTGTGTCTGTTTTGGCATGGTTTTTATGACTGGATGTCCTTCCTAGAACCAACCACTCCACAGAGTGGACAGTGCTTTTCATGTGGTACCAGCACAGGCAAGGTCAGTTGTGGCATGGCTTTTACAGCTGGATGCCCTTTCAAATGCCAACCACTTCACAGCATGAATAAAACAATCCTATCAACAAAATCTCAAAGCTATGAGATAATGCATGATTCATTTAAAGTAATAGGAATAAATAAGGATTACATCTGACAGAGTAATCTGAATGCTAAAAGGTTAAGTAACTGAGTGGACAAGATTCCCTGCTGAATGTACTACCACCAGTCCATCACAGGGGTAAACTGCTCACATACCAACTGCTTCTACTTATTTTCAACTAAGCTGAATGAAGCAACATGAAATAAAGTACCTTGCATAATAAACTTTGTTGAAGTCAGTTGGATGAATGCAAATCCTTATCTTGTCACCCTTTTGCACTCTGACCTATGTTGCAGGATCACAATGTTTGATTAAAATCCCTAGCTGTCCCATGTGATCAAGTTTAGCTTTCACTTTATTGTGAATAATATAAGGAATTCTTAGAGAGTGTATGATTGGTGAAATATCTAGTTTTAACTCCAGAGAATATTGACTTGGTACTTTTCTAAGGCCTTTACACAGATCAGGGTAATCGAGTGATAAATTAAGAGTTTATCTCAATTCTTTATAAATGAAGGCATGTAGCTTAGTGGTTAGGGTATTCAGCTCATAATCGTAAGGTTGTGAGTTCACTACAAGTAGTGACAGCGCATAATGTTCTTGAGCTTTATTTCATGATGCTCAAGTCCAGGCAACAAATGAGTTTTTCCTGTACTCCAAAGGGCCAGCCTTGTCACATTCTATATTATGTTGAATCTCCCTGAGAACTAAATTAAAAGTATGTGTGTTTGAGCAGTGCTCAGTCACTTGTTAATTTCATGAGTAGATTGTTCTGTTAATTGGATCAACTAGAACCTTCATCATAACCAAATGGAGTGCCAGTTTAAAAAAAAAAAAATTTTTTATAATAAGTTTAATTTAACATATGTGTCTTTTCTCATGATAGGCAACACCTTCAGATTGACAGCTTGAAGCATTTAGAGTAAACAGTTGTGTGCTAAGAGGGCTGCTTTAACTCCAAACACAGGAGTTGATGTTTCATCTGGTAGTGAAGCAGTTCTGGAGGTGTTTCAACCCTGTTGTTGACTGAGTATTTAAGTTTGACCTGACCTTCTGGCAGGCTGGTGCACTGACTGTAACTCTTCAGTCTGACTTTAGTTAACTGAAATGTACCTGTGTCAGATGAACATAGTATGCTGTTTAGAACAATACCTGTTTGTGCTGTAGTATCAAGCAGATATATATGTATGTGTGTGTGTATATATATACACACACACACATACATACATTTATAAAACAATAATAATAAAAAACACATCTTTAATTGGTAATTCCACCATACAATACCAAAGATCGTTTCATTTGTGTCAACATATTTAGATACAGAATGTATTCAAATTGATATATCCAAAATTAGTTAAATTCAAAGTGAACAAAGAAAATCTCTTTAGTAGACAAATGTATTCAAAAAGAGCGTTACAAGGAAATATAATATTTTAAGCAAAACCAGTTTAGTATTTTAACTTTTAACAAATTCCTTCTTATTTTTGTTCTTGTTACCTTACATTCTGAATTTCTTCTCGGTGATATTTGGATTTACTTGTCATACATGAAGAATTATCTTGGATGTTTATTCTACTTGAATTTATTGGTGCCTGATTGGTGGATATAGTTAACCAAATTCATTTAACACTGAGCACTTTATAGAAATCTGCAAGGATTTATTAATCTCTTTTACTTCACAAACACACACACATATATAACTATAAAAGAGAATTTGTGTGTGTATATGTTCCTTATGCATTCAAAACCAACTTGCCAATTTTAACATAAGGGGTATCAAAAGATTCAGCAAGCTTTTGGCTACCAACTAAACTATATTTTCATTCACATATTTGTATTACAGAAATTTAACATTATCGTTTTTCTTTTAGCCACCTATCGTAAATGACATTTTATATCATCACCACAACACCGATGACATCATATTTTCTATATGAGTGTGTTTGCACATTCGTTTTCTTCGTTAGACCAATGACTGACAAGTATATGTGTATGATGGTGTTTGTGTCGGTCACTATACATACATTTTTGTGACGACTAACACACACACATCTAAAGACAGAGACAGACACACACAGCGACAGGGATAGGCTTGAGGTGTGCATTAATGTACGTGTGTGTGTGAGTCTTAGTTTATGTATGTAACTTCCCCCCCCCCACACCTCCAACATTGAAATGCGCTAATATTGAAAGTTTACCTATGGCCTGGACTTAGCAATGTTCATTTTCAAGTACTACCAACATGAAGATTTGGCTAATTTAACACCACTCACAATATATCTGAAAAACAATATTATTCTGGCTATTATAAGAAATTCGGAAACTTGGCAAAGTAGAAAGCCTCAGTGGCTCTTTCAATATAATTACAGAAATGTTATTCCACTCCTTCTAACCAATTTCAAGATAATGTTTCTTTTAACAGTCCTTGTGTTCTTCACTGTTTGTATCAACGTCACACAACCTTTTTACTGCATTAGTCAGTATTTATTCTACAGCCTATAATGTTATACAGTTCAAAAATATATAGTAATGTCAAATTATATCTTGCTACATACATTCTTCAGCAAATATTTTAAATTAACATTCGCAACAACAGCATCTTCCTTTTTATACACTTTGTTCAGCGTTCGTTTCAAAATTGTAAAATAAATTATTTTTGTACGACAAATTGGATTGTGTCTTCTGAATTTTCTCAGACTTTCACTTTTTTCACTGTGACATTCATTCCATCAGGAATTTTATAACATTTAGTACAAGTTCCAAATAAATGTTGACTTTCTGTACTTTCTTACATTGGTGACACATACTAACTTTTGCTAAATTGGTGACTTTTTAAAATTTTTTTATAGCATAACTATGCTACAGAAAGTGTGTTTTGCACCTATATTGACTACATTTTGTTTTGCTTGAACTTTGTGTACGTACATTTTGCTGTTTTCAATATTATCAATTCTATGAGTGTGTGTGTGTGTGTGTGTGTTTGTTTCTGCATTCATTACATCTATAGTAAACTATAGTAAAGAACATTTTACGCTGTTTAAATGAGCCCACATCTAATGAAGTAGGCATCCTTATGGTTGGTGATCCCACTGAAAATCATGATATTCTCATTCGTGTTTGAGATAACCGTAAACATGTTTCACAAACTCATCCCTCTTATGATGCTCTCCAGTATACTCTTATTCTGTGGAATGGACAAGACAGGCATTATTTCAATAATCCTCAGATTGAACTTGCAACAGGATAGCCAATTACAAACAAAAGGGTGTCATCAAATGACTTCTATTCTTACCAACTGATGCTAAGACCAGAACAATCAAATCCTTTCTACTATAGGCACAAGGCCTGAAATTTTGGGGAAGGAGACCAGTCGATTACATCGACCCCAGTGTCTCACTGGTACTTAATTTATTGACCCTGAAAGGATGAAAGGCAAATTTGACCCTGGCAGAAAGTAAAGACAGGCAAAATACCGCTTGAGCATTTTGCCCGGCATGCTAATGATTCTGCCAGCTCGCCACCTTCCAGAACAATCAAATCAATTACACATGTCAAATAAACTTGATTTTCATTTACATATTTTCTATGTTATCTCAATAAACAGCTATAGTTATTTCAAATACACTTCTCTGCAATGACCAGGTTTTATTAGAAAATGATAATAGTTTCACACTTTAAATTTCAACCAAAATTACAAAGTGTTGCATTACAAGAGTGATGATGTGTGAATAATGAAAATAATGTTTCTCCGAATTAGTCATGTATTATAATAATGAAAGCTGCTTATTATCTGTCTACCAAATAAACTATGTTTTTCACTCAACAACTCTTTTTCACAGCTAAAATAACCTTGGCAACTAGGTTAGGTCTCACAATTTTGAGGTCATTTTTGGACAATATTTTGATTTGCTTCTAATGTATCACTTCCGTCTGAAGTTTCACACGTGTGTAGAATTTTACTTTGACAAACATTTATGAAAATATACATATAAATATTGTATTAAAATAAGCCACAACCAAAGACCTCCATTTTTCTATATGTTATGAGGAAATACATCCCCTCTCTCTCTCTCTCTCTCTCATGCACAAAAAAGATGTATGCATATGTATTTATAGGTGAAGGTCAAGAATACACACACCTGGTATTTAGGGTTAGGGTTATGCCGAAAACGGGTGGTGTGCATATTCTTTACCTCTGCCTATTTATGCACGTGTATATGAAAGATAATGTGTGAGAGAGAGAGAGTGAGTGAGTACCACTTGCACATACATGCAAAAAAAATTCATACATCACAACACACAACTTCACTCACACTCTCTCTCACATACACATCCATTTCATATACACGTACATCTTACACTTTCTCTTCTCTTTTACTTTCTCCTCTCACTTTAAAGCAAATGTCACCTTTTCACTTTATCCTCTCTTTCAATTTCTGCTCTCTTCAAAGCATACAGAAATTAAAACAATTTTATGGAAATTAACAATCATATGATCCCATATATGTCAAGTCGACAACTTTGCTTCTTCAAATGAAAGAATGCCATAAAATAACTTCCTTTGACACACACACACACACACACACACATAGACTCTAGGTAAAACTTCTGTGTGAATTATGTTCATTCTTGTAGTGTGCATGTGCAACTTTACAGCTCAAATCCAACTGAAATGATCTTTTTCTATTGTGTAATTTGTGTTTGTGATGCGCATATTTAAAAACCTGATCTTCGATATAAGCTTAAAAGGTAGCTTTCCCAGAAATCCTGTCCTTTACTGCTTCTTTCTAGCATGTCCAAGGTGACATTTCCACCCCACCCCCACTCCCACCTATGTTTTTTTCCTAAATTTCTTTTGATTCCTATGCTTGCGATACAGAAGATTACAATTTCACCAACAAAATACGTTCTCAATATTTTAATTTTCTCCCTCTCCACACCAAATTCATTTTTTTACTTTTTTCAAATTTTTATTCTTGGTAATCCAAGGAGAAAAAAACAAAGAGTACAAATCTTTAAGAATTGTACCCATCACCTCACCACTTTCAAAAAGCTACACATTTCCAATGTTTTACTTTTAGCTTTTTGGAAAGCAGGGAAGTTTACCTGTCGTTTACCTGTTGTTTCTAGCATGTTAGGTTTTCTGGTGGTGGTCTAGTATTTTTTAACTCTACTATTTCAGCAGAATTCTATGCAAGCAGGAAACAGACAAAAGTGAAAGACTGGGAGATTTTAGCTTTTTGAAAGCTGGTAGGTGATGGGTAGGTGAGGTGGGAAAAAGGGGCATTGAATGTTTCTTTAAGAAAAATTAAACTCTAAAATACATATATATATATATATATATTTCCCAGATTTCTAATCTCTGTATTTTTCTATGTAGATAACAAAAAAAAAAAAAAAAAAAGCTGAAAATGTTACAAATTAAGAAATTGTGGTAGGGATAGGGGGAAATTAAAATTTTGAAAATGTGACTTCTGTACGAAATCGTATTAACCCCCCTTTATACAATGAAACAATACTTAGTTTCTGATCCTTCTTAAGAATAGAAACCACTTTCATGCAAAACCAGGTAAATTATACCCTCACCCTTCACTATTAAACAAGAAATAACTTCCATTATTCCATATATATATCAGCTGTGCAGATTCTGCTCATAAGAAAGGAGCAAATAATACAATGTGCCTGTAGGTCTTAACAGTCAGGCAATGCCGGGATGCATTGCTAGTGTGTGTGTGTGTGTGTGTGTGTGTGTGTATATATATATATATATATATATATATATATATATATATACATATGAATAAGAAAATGGAGAAATTGACATGTAGACATTGGTTATTTAAAGATATTCAAATCAGTATAATGAAATTCCAGTCCTACAACTGTTTCCATATCCAATTAGTTCAATTACGGAGATTAAACTAATTTAATTTTAAAATGTTCTTGTTGAAACTGGTTAATTAGGTATTTCATCAGGGAAGAATTTTCCATAAGAGAGTTACATTTCAACATGTTAGTTAACCTACGACAGACTCAAATGTGTGTGTGTTTATATATATATATATCATCATCATCATCATCGTTAAAAATGTATATGTTCCGGCAGAATGGGTGGAGCATTGGGAAAAAAATGCTTTACAGAATTTGTTCTGGGTTCAAATCCTGCTGATATGAACTTTACCTTTCACCCTTTCAGGATTGATAAAATCAAGTAACCACCACCCCATAGAATTACTGGCCTTGTGCCAAAATTTAAAATTTTTATTATTATAAATTTTGGGTATAGTTTATTTAAGACTACAATATTTGGTACTTACCCTCCTCCATACATAGTTATAACTGGTGCATTTACACTTACTTGTCTCCAGAGAGACATTTTCTCCATGACAAAACACAGTGAATGGATGCCGAACAAGTTTGAATAAACCTTAAAGCATATTTGAACTAGTAACAAGTTTGTTTTTATACACATCACTGCTGAGCACTCAGGTTTCTGTGGCTTAACAGATAATCACTCCAAAATCCATGCGTCCCACTATCTGATTAGGGAATGCTATGAGCTGACTCAGTGTATTTACACTTGTCTCCAGAGAGACATTTTCTCCATTACAAAACACAGTGAATGGATGCCGCATGGGTTTAAATACGCCTTAAGCATTTCTGAGCTGGTAACAAGTTTATCCACATCACTGCTTTAGTGCAGTCACCCTGTAGTTATAATGAATGCATAATAAAAATAAAAAAATTTACAAAGGGGAGAAAACTTCGATGACATTACTGAAAGTTGTATACCTTCTCTGTGAAACTATTTTCAAAATCACGGAGGTGATATGTTTTAATCTGAGATCGTGTGCTGAAACTAAAGCGATTGCAGCATAGAAGACATTAGTTAACCATTCAGAAACACACAAAAACCACCATCTTCATTCGAACATTTATTTATCATATGGTGCTGGACTGGCTCCTGTGCAGGTGGCATGTAAAATACACCATTTTGAGCGTGGCCGTTGCCAGTACCGCCTGACTGGCCTTTGTGCCGGTGGCATGTAAAAGCACCCACTACACTCTCGGAGTGGTTGGCGTTAGGAAGGGCATCCAGCTGTAGAAACTCTGCCAGATCAGATTGGAGCTTGGTGTAGCCACCTGGTCCACCAGTCCTCTGTCAAATTGTCCAACCCATGCTAGCATGGAAAGCGGACGTTAAACGATGATGATGATGATGTCAAAATTTTCACCCCTTGAAACCTCGAGCTGTTCACTGACGAAAATTTTTTTGTCAGTGAACTGAGTGCAGTTTCGAGTGATGAAAATTTTGAATAAATGTTCGAATTAAGTTAATGGTCTCTATTTCTGAATGGCTAACTTACGTCTCCCATGCTGTAATCTCCACTTTGAATATATTTCTAACAATATGTGATGTAAAGGAAGGAAAAAAAAAAGACGGAAGCGAAGAGAGAATTACGGTAGTCTTACTTGTTGGTCCAGAGAAAGGGTCACTTTTAACTCCACGATCCCCAAGGTTCACTCCACGTCCACGTGCGTTATCCATTGCTCTACTGTCTCAAATGTCTGCTCTGATGTGCTGTTCACCGCTGACTGCCCTTGTGCTTCACTGAATGCCGCATGTCCACTGCGGCACTTCTGGTGGGATCCACAGGCCCCACTTCTGACAGGACATACCTACTCCCTTACTTCCGATCCTTCTCTACAACACAGCCTGGCTCATAGTACCATATGCCATCCCCCGCCCGATCTGAAGATCATTCAACCAACCTACCCACACCCTCTTCTCAACCCTGACCACATGCCTCAACTTGTCTCATAATCAGCCAACCAGCAAGGAACTGCAGGACTGGTCTCAATGCCTGGCATGTTCCTGCCGGCTTCGTCCTCTTGTCCATTACTGTTGGCCCCATCCTCCATCACAGTGATGACCCTGTGCACATCCAAAACATGTCATGGCGTGCCATCTACAGATATGTTGTTCCTCGAATTTACAGAGGTTACTGTCCCCTTTTCCCAGTGATGTGCACCATGCATTTGGGGGTTTAACCCAAACTTTTTGCCTAACCTGCACAAAGACATGCTCTTTCTCTTCTGTGGGATGTGGTGATGCAATACATGGATGCTTCCACTCATATTTGAATATTGCCCTGTGTGGCACTGACTCCTCAGCCTGTCCCATCCTGGGCGACATATTATACCAAAAAACGGCCTCGGCCGGTGAGGTATGACCCCTCACTGCTATGGTCTTGATGGTACGATGATGCCTCTCCACAACCCCATTGCCACTTGACTCGTATGCCGCCCTAAAGAAACAGCTGACATGCCACTTGCCAAGCATTTCCCCCAGCATCTCTGAGTGAAATGCAATGCCATTGTCCACAAGCAGCTCATCCACAGGGCCTTGTTCTAGAAATACCTCATTCAGTATTCTTGTGAGTTCCTCCCCGATACCCGTCTTCATCTCCCTCCATATGGCCAACCACCCCGGTCTGCAGTCGACCATCGAGAGGTATGCCCCTGCCAGTAGTGCTTCACGTCCACTGCCAGTCATTTCCAGTTGTGTTCCACTGGAATGCTTCCTGCCTCATGTACACCCAGAGCTGGGTCAATGAGCTGGCACCTGTCACAGCTCCCAGCTACATCTGCTCTATTCCTCTCTGAGGGCACAAAAACCACACTCAGCCTCAGGTCAAACTCGGCAGCTAGCTCTCCCAGAATTCCCAGACAGCATTTTATCAGCATCTTGTACCCCCTTTGGTTTGCACCCATCCAGCTCCACCACGTTGATGTGGTTGCAGTCGTCCTTCTTCCTAAGCCAAGCCGCATCCTCCACCACGACACCTCCAATTTCCAGGACAACTCCCATCGCTATGCTGCTGGCATCACACCACGTGATCCCCTTCTTCAATTTGGGCACATACCAGTTCCCTCTTACTGGGTCCTTTGCAGTCACCTTCTCCAAGACTTCTTGCATCATGGCGGTTGTCTTCTCGCTCACGTTATCACTCCACCTCACTCCTTCAGCTCGCCTGATGAAGCTGCATGCTGTCCGAAGTCATCCTACAATCAGGAGGTTGTCCCAGCAGCTTCCCACACACAGAAAACTGTTCCCACCTGCTCGTCTTTGAGCCCAGTTCTAGAATCTCATTCCCTCTCTGAAGCACCAGCATGCCAGCCTTGTTTCTCCATAGCTTGAGTCCCAGGGCAGCTCCTCCTTCCATTGCCTCCGGTGGTTTGGCAGTTAGCCCAAAACTCTTTGGATAAAGCGATGCTGGTAACGATCTTGCTCAAATGGTACTATTTATGTGCCACTAGCATGGAAGCCAGACAGCTGCTCTGGCAATGATCACACTCGGATGGTACTGTTAGTGCTCCACTGGCACAGGTGCCAGTCATCGAATATGGTTCAATTACGATTTTGATTTCACTTGCTCCAACAGGTCTTCGCAAGCAGAGTTTAGTGTCCAAAGAAGGAGAGGTTGGCATGGGTGCCAGTCGTCGAATTTGGTTCGATTTCAATTTCAATTTCGATTACTATATATTATATATATTATATCCAGTGATTTTAAGAGGCATGAAAAAGATATTTTGCTTTAATATTATACTTTTACTTGTTTCACACACATAAACAAACTCTAAGGTGTTTTTTTACATGAATTATTTATCATTCGTTATCTCTTCACACACTTCGTTACCACTAGCTTCTATAACCTCTGCATCTTCACTTATTCATTTCAAACTTCTTTGAATTTTCCATCTAATGTAATCCACAATCTCTCAAAAACATATTTCTGTGAAATGTTATCTAAAATTATGGGTAAAGAAAGAAACAGCAAAAAATATTTGAAAATGGGGTAGGGAGGGATGAAATTTCCAAGGGTTCGGAAAGTATTTAGAGAAAAATTCATTTCAAAAATACCCTTTTTTTTCAAAGCCATGAGGAAACCATGTCGGTGGAAAAAACATTGTATTAGATATGCCAACACTTTACTTTCAAGGAGCCTGGGAAACACAAAAGATCAATCCTGCCTTTCTAAATATGCTAGGGTGTTTGATCTGAAGGAGATTTGGCTACTGTTTCAAGAACAAGTCCATCCATGACCGTCACTTGCGACAAAATGACTGATACACTTAATCACACTTTCATTAAGTGAAGCTAAACACCGAAGGGAGATAACTTTAATTATCTTTAGTCATTAAACACCAAATTCTTCTTGCATTGGTGGCTAGTTATATAACGTTAATATGAATGTTTCCTATGTAGATCATTAAAGAGTTTATTGTACTGAATACCCCTTTAGTGTTGAAGATGAGAATTCAGGTGTTCGTCACTGAACAGTCTACTTTTTAACGGGTAAATGACAGACAGATAGATAGACAAACAGATGGATAGTTAGGCAGAGGGGTAGATAGATAGGTAGATAGAGTGATAGACAGAAAGATAGATAGACAGAAAGATAGATAGACAGATAGATGGAAGATAGCTACATAGTTTGGTAGACAGATGGGTAGATAGATAAACAGATAGATAGATAGATAGATAGATAGATAGATAGACAATAGCTAGATAGTTTGGTAGACAGATGGGTAGATAGATAGATAGAAAGGCAGACAGATACATAGACAAACAAATGGATAGGTAGAAAGATAGATGGATTGTTAGATAGATAGATAGCAAGATATAAAAGATCATTAAGTGCATGTTAGAATGTTTATGCCAAGAGCAAGCATTAGAAAAGCTTAGTTGTTAGTTTTAAGCTGTTGGCCAGTTTAAAGCCTCCAGCTGGTCCTTTCATGTTTACTTCACTGGCAGCCAAATCTTTAGTCTTAGGATAACGTCTTCGCTACCTTCCAATAACTTTGGAGGTCTAAAAAAAAAGGGCCAAGGATGCCAACCTTTTGTGTTAAAAAAAAACAGGGAACAAATAAAAAAAATAAAAAACCCAAACTTCATGGCTGTGTGGTTAAGAAGCTTACTTTGCAGCCACATGGTTTTAAGTTCATTCCATCTGAATGGCATTTTGGGTAATTGCTTTTCACTATAGTCCAAAGTTGATTAATGCCTAATGAAATTGGTAGATGTGTAATAAGTGAATTCAGTCCCTTGTTTTGCTACATAGATATCACAATTTGATCATGTGCACAAACCCAATGGCTGTTATTCATGTGATAATTGAACGGCATGACTAGAACCTTCCATGAACACAGCCTACAAATACAGCTCAATTGATTGCCAAAACAGTCTAGAGTGATTTGGTTCCTGATGGCATTCACTCTCCACACAGCTGTTGTCATAACTACATATTCAACCTAGAATGATTGAAGAAGACATACCATGGCAACAAGAATAATGTGTTGATATGTAAAAATTAACCTGAATGTCGAATTTCTAATGAAGACTTTCTGCACTTGTCATATTTGTTGTTTCGTCTGAATATTTCTTTACTTGTATTGCATGAGCACATTCTATATTAATGTAACAATAAATTATGTTCATAAACATAAAGCCGCTTTCCCATGATTGCTACAAGTGGAAACAGTGTGGAAGTCCATCCATCATCATCATCATCGTCATTTAATACCTGTCTTCCATGGTCGGATGGTTTGACAGGAGCTAGTGAACCCCATTTGGGAAAAGAGAGAAGGGAAGAGGAGGAGAGAGAGAGAGAGAGAGAGAGAGAGGAAAAGAGAGAAGAAGGTGAAGAAGGTGGGTCTGGGCATACCCAGGTTGCAGGGAGGTGAATATAAGCGAAGTGTTTACAGAGGATTGGACTGGATGAGAAGACAAGGAGTTCACAAGAATGGAAACGGAGAGTGGGAGACAGAGGGGAGCGAGTGGTGAATTGGGTGTGTGTGTGTGTGTGTGGATATATGTGTGTGTGTGTGTATAAGTGAATGAGAAAAGGAAGAAAATGGAGAACTTGACATGCAGACATCAGTTTATTCAAAGACATTCAAATCCATATAATGAAATTCCAGTCCTATAGCTGTTTCTATATACAATTAGTTCAATTACAGAATTTAGATTAAATTAGTTTAATTTAATTTTTATAATTGAAATAATTGGATATAGAAACGGCAGTAGGACTGGAATTTCATTATATGGATTTGAATGTCTTTGAATAAACTGATGTCTGCATGTCAATTTGTCCATTTTCTTCCTTTTCTTATTCATAAATATTTTAAATACCTATATATATCAATGCAAAACTAATATGTTTAGTTTTCACTGAACACTGGTATGAACTGAACAACTAGGATGCTAGCATCCCTTAAAGGATTATAGGTCCTTGACACAATTATATATACATATATAGTCAACCTAGCTAAAACCAAAATCCTAATAAGTAGGAAGGTAGATAAAACACAAACCCCTTCAGGTAGATGGCCCTGCTCAGTATGTAGAAAAGGAGTAGGTAGTAACTCTATAAGATGTACCCGGTGCAAGCTATGGACACATAAGAGGTGCAGCAACATCAAAGGCAGGTTAACTAGCAAGTTAGTTTTTGTTTGTGGCAGATGTTCAGGTGCAATAAAGACTGTAAACAAACAGGAAACAACTTCTATCTCATTCCAGGGTGAAAAACTAGAGGTAGTCGATAGCTTCCGCTATCTGGGCGACCAAGTTAGTAGTGGGGGTGGGTGCGCTGAAAGTGTAGCTGCTAGAATAAGAATAGCCTGGGCAAAGTTTAGAGAGCTCTTACCCCTGCTGGCGACAAAGGGACTCTCACTCAGAGTAAAAGGCAGACTGTATGACGCATGCGTACGAACAACCATGCTACATGGCAGTGAAACATGGGCTGTAACTGCTGAGGACATACATAAGCTCGCAAGGAATGAAGCCAGTATGCTCCGTTGGATGTGTAATGTCAATGTGAATACCCGTCAGAGTGTAAGTATCTTGAGAGAAAAGCTGAACATTAGAAGCATCAGTTGTGGCGTGCAAGAGAGACGATTGCGCTGGTATGGACATGTGGTAAGAATGGATGAGGATAGCTGCATGAAAAAGTGCCACACCCTAACAGTTGAGGGAACCCGTGGAAGAGGTAGGCCCAGGAAGACCTGGGCTGAGGTGGTGAGGCAAGACCTTCGTACATTGGGCCTCACCGAGGTGATGACTACTGACCGAGACCTTTGGAAATGTGCTGTGCGTGAGAAGACCCGGCAAGCCAAGTAAGATCGTTGCCAGTGCCCCTGGACTGGTTCTTGTGCGGGTGGCACATGAGATGCACCATTTTGAGTGTGGCCGTTGCCAGTACCGCCTGACTGGCTCCCGTAGGATTTTCGAGTGAGATCATTGCCAGTGCCCCTGGACTGGCTTGTGCGGGTGGCACATAAAAGACACCATTTCGAGCGTGGCCGTTTTCGTGCGGGTGACACGTAAAAGCACCCACTACACTCTCTGAGTGGTTGGCGTTAGGAAGGGCATCCAGCTGTAGAAACTCTGCCAAATCAGACTGGAGCCTGGTGTTGCCATCCGGTTTCACCAGTCCTCAGTCAAATCGTCCAACCCATGCTAACATGGAAAGCGGACGTTAAACGATGATGATGATGATGATGATGGACATAGATATATCTGTGTGTGATGTGCATGTGTGTATGTATGTGTGTGTATATATATATGCAAAGTATGGGGGTTTAGTTCACAGGCTATCTAAACGATTAGGCATGCCAGGTAAGTGCTGTAATGGATTACTTGGGCTCCAAGGTTGTAGCTGAGGCAGTAGTTATGGAGCCATTGCAGATTTCCGATGCAGCGGATATATATATATGTGTGTGTGTGTGTGTCAGAGTGTCCTTCTCCTAGAAGACTTGCCTTCACCATGGCTAAGGAGCCCCACCATGGTAATGATGGTCTCCTTAATTAGCTGCACTATTAAAGCCATGACTGTTTGATGGAGGTAGATTGGGCTCATGTTTTAAAATGAAGCCTTGATCAGGACAACCAATATAGAAGAACGAAATTTTGAATTAAAATTGACTTACCAATGTTGGCTTGCAGTTTCCTTTTGAGGAAAAGCTTAGGAGAAGGTACTCCAGCATAAAATCTGCAGTCAACTTAGTACTTGTAATTTTGCTTTGCTTGTTATTGGAATCTACTATTTTGACCCAGGAAATGCAGTGTTGAGTCTTTCCATCTGTTGAACATAGAGTTCTGCATTGACCGTTTCGTACCGTTCAAGCAATTCGTAATGGATAATCCTTTCCCAGTCACACCATACAGACAACATTGCTTTACGTGGATGAAGATCTTGTTTCACGTGCGGTGTCGCTTGTTTACTGGGGCTAAGCCATTCCTTACACTGCTTCATATTGATGTAAAGGCACCATTTTTTGTCGCCAGTAATGATTTGGTAAAGAAATTGTTGCTTGTGTCCATGAGTTGAGTGGTGACGAGCAAGCAAACCAGCGGAGATTGTGGCTTGTTGATTATTGTTGTTGTCACTTAAAGCAATCAGAACCCATGCTCCATACTTCTGAACCTTTCCCATCAAGTGAAGATGCTTCTCTATAGCATTGTGGGAGCATTCCATTTTCTCTGCCAGTTCCCTTGTCGTTTCACGAGAATTTTTGTGCAAAAGTTGGTTTAATCGCTCTTCCTCGAACTCAACTGGACGGCCAGAATGAGGTGCATCTTTGAGGTCAAAATTTCCATTTTTGAACTTGGCATACCAAACACGAGCAGTTCTTTCAGCTATGGTACCCTCTCATGACCTTCGAACGTTGGGCCTCACAGAGTCAATGACAAATGACTGAGACCTTTGGAGATATGCTGTGCTTGAGCAGATCTGGCAAGCCAAGTGAGACCATAACCATGGCCTATGCCAGTGCAGCATAACTGGCCCATTTAAGAGAACCACTCAATCACTGGGCAATAAACTGCGCTTGCGAAGACCTGTTGAGTCAAGTGAAGTCATTGTCATGGCCGATGATAGTATCGCCTGATTGGCACCTAAAAAGCACCATTTGTGTAAAAAGCTTATTGTAACTGCAGATATCAGCTTTTTACATTTATGCACTTCCAGCCACATTGAAAAGCTATCCACCACCACCACAAGGTAATATAAACCCTTAAGTGGACCTGCATAATTGATATGCAGTCTGGACCATAGAACATTGGTTTTTGGTCATGGTTGCTATTTAGTGGTAGTGATTTTGCAGCTAAGGCACACCCTCTGCTAGATTTCACACATTCTTCAATGTCACGGACTATTGTTGGCCAATATATGTATCTTCTCATTAATGATTTCATTCTCGAAATCCCTGGGCAACCCATATGAAATTCCTTTAATAATTGCTTTTGTAGTGTTGCTAGCACTATGACTCTTTGTGCATACATCAACACATTGTCACACAGAGAGAAATGGTTCGCATTTGTGTTGCACATATTTTTATCGCTTTTAGCCTTCAGTATTTCTTTCAATTTTATAATAAATTTTTCGATTTTAATTTTATGTCTTGTAAGGTAACTGGCAGTTCATGGATGATGTTACACAAAACATTTTTGATTTCATTTTATGCTCGCAATGTGGCAATCACAGTATCTTCAAATGGTTCTGAATTTTTTGAAATCAGTCTTGATAGACAATTTGCATGACCTAGTTTCTTGGATCGTATATACTCCATCTTGAACTCATAGTTTAATAATATTGTACCCCAGCATTGTAACTTATTAGCAGTGTGGGTTGGAATTCCTTTCTCAACCCAAATATCAATAATAATGTACAGTGATCAGTTTGTAGATGCAAACTTCTACTGTGCAAAAGTCTGAAATTTTTTCATGGTAAAAATTATCGTTAGAGCTTCGTTTTCGATTTTTTACTCTGCTGATATCAGAGAACATGAGGCATCTTTAAATTTATGCAGCATCACTGCTCCTATACCGGACTCAGAAGTGTCTGAAGCTACAACAGTCTCTGCTGCAGAATTGAAGTGTGATAACAACAAATCAGATATTAATATTTTTTTATTTTGTCAAATGCCTTTTGGCAATTTTCCAACCAGTTGAATTTCATATCTCTTTTCAACAGATTATTCAGTGGGACCCTCACCTTATGCATATTTGGAATATAATTTTGGTAATAATTTGCCAGTCCTAAAAATGTTTGTAAGGTCACTATATTAGTCAGAAGGGGCATATTTTTAATTGCGTCTGCCCTCAATGGGTCTGGTCAACGTCCATTTCTGTCAATGATTTGTCTTATATATCTTATTTTTGGTAAGAAAATTCGCATTTTTCTTCACTCAAAGTAAAACTGTAATCCCTAATTTTTTTGAATAGATATTTTAACATGCTCTATGTGTTGATCCCTGGATTCAATTTTAATGAACATATCATCCAGATAGGGAATTGCAAATTCACAGTTCTCTTACACTGCATCCATAATCTGTTGAAAAATCACTGGTGCACCCTTTAAGCCAAATGGTAACCTGCTGTATTTATACAGTCCTTTATTTGCAGAGTTAAATTTTGGTCCTGTTTTAATTTTGTTAATATCCAGGAATGTATATCTGCATCCTTGCTTGCAGTAAGCCCATGAACAAAAATTAATGACTTAAACATGTCCTGAGGTCAACTCATCCAATTTGGATTTCTCACACTCTCTGTCAACTACTCCATCATAGGTGACAAAATCTTCATCATCTTTTTTGACCAAATTTAAACATTACCAGTGAGTGTTGAACAGGGAACTTCTTTCACCAAAAATTTTTGATAAAATATTATTTCATTGAAACAAATCTCACCTGGCTTCTTCAGCAGGAGATAACTTTCTTAAAAGTGATTGTCCTCTTTTCTCGTCAGACCAGCTTTTACACTCTTCTTTGAAGATTTCATCGTATCTATGAAAATATGCAGAGAAGGTAATCCCTTGTCCTGGATTATAGATGAATTCTCAGCTGAATTTGTTACACTGTCTGGCAAGTATGAACCTGAAGTATTTTCAAACTCCTTCAACATTAATTCCAACAACTGTTGTAGTTGTTGTTGTAGTGTAATGTCAGTGTGCACACATGGCAGAGTGTAAGCACCTTGAGAGAAATGCTGGACATAAGAAGCATCGGATGTGGTGTGCAAGAGAGATAACTGCGCTGGTATGGTCATGTGCTACATATGGATGAGGAGAGCTGTGTGAAGAAGTGTCACTGCCCAACAGTGGAAGGAATCCAAGAAAGAAGGAGCCCCAGGAAGACATGGGATGAGGTGGTGAAGCATGACCGTTGAACGTTGGGTCTCACAGAGGCAATGACGAAAGACCGAGACCTCTGGAGATATGCTGTGATTGAGAAGACCCTGCAAGGAAAGTGAGATCACAGCCATAGTCTACACCAGTGTTGCATAACCAGCCCATTTAAGGAGTACCTTTGAATTGTTGGGTGACATGCCGCGCTTGAGGAGACATCGAGTTAAGTAAAATCAAAATCAAATAAAATCACAATCAAATGGAAATTGTAGTTGTGGCCAATGCTAGTGCTGCCTCACTGGCTCCTGTGCTGATGGCACGTAAAAAACACCCACTACACTCTTGGAGTGGTTGGCGTTAGGAAGGGCATCCAGTCGTAGAAACATTGCCAGATCAGATTGGAGCCTGGTGTGGCCTCCTGGCTTGCCAGTCCCCACTCAAACCGTCCAACCCATGCCAGCATGGAAAACGGATGTTAAACGATGATGATGATGATAATGATATATATATATGTATATATATATATATATATATATATATATATATATATATATATATATCTGATTCACAATTAAAGGTGCAGAAATGAATGAATAAGGTAACTCCGAATGAATAAGGTGACGTAATCCAATGGTAGAGAGGGATGTATGAATCAGGTACTCCAAAACAGGTGGGGGTGTGGGGTGTGGGGGTGTAGGGGGTGTAGGGGGTCCATGTGAGCATGCCTTAAATAGCCAATTCACAAAAACAGAGTAACAAAGAAAAGAAAAAACAAACAAACATGAAGGTGTAGTGCAAGCAATGTATTGATAAGACGCTCGATGAAAGAAGAGAGTTGTTGTTTTACATTTCAAGCATAACTCTTTATCAGAAACAGTAAAAACAGGAAAGTCTAAAGGGAAAGAAAGAAGAAGGAGGGAAAATCACCAACAGTCCACATGAGGTTACATTTCTGAAGTGACTGGACTGCTGGTCATTTTTCCTCCGTCTTCCTTCTTTCGCTTTAGACTTTCTTGTTTCCCTTGTTTCTGACAAAGATCTATGCTTGAACCATGAAACAACTCTCTTCTTTCAGTGAGCATCATACTAATACATTGCTTGTGCTATGTCCTCATGTTTGTTTGTTCATTTTTGCCTTTTATACCTGTTTTTTTTTTATTGACTATATATATATATATATATATATATATATATATATATATATATAATATAATATAGGATAAATTCTTTATAAGAATTTATCAAGTAGTCAGCGTGAAAAAACCTCATAATGAAAAAATAATGAAAAAATTCATCATTTCTTCATAAATATAAATAATTATATATAAAGGGCATTAACTGTGTAGTAATGCCTCACGCTTCGAGGGACTAAATAAGTAAAAAACTACCAAAAAATAAGCAACATATTTACTGAAAGCGAGGGAATGCAGCTTTCAAAATTTATCTCTTAAAAACATTTAACTCAATGGTAGACCACTGGTTTCTCAATCAAATACAGAAAAAACTGAAGTAACCTGTATTCTTTTGTTCATCAGTACACGTATGGTCAAGATACATAAAAATAAACAAGAATCAACCTACCACGATGTAGCCATCACAGCACGATGACTTTTGTCCATAATTATATATCCATGAAAGAGATTTGAATTTATCCGGTTGCATCTCAGTAACATGTGCTTTGATTCTTGTTTATTTTTATGTATCTTGACCATATGTGTACTGATGAACAAAAGAATACAGGTTACTTCACAGTTTTTTCTGTATTTGATTGAGAAACCAGTGGTCTACCGTTGAGTTAAATGTTTTTAAGAGATAAATTTTGAAAGCTGCATTCCCTTGCTTTCAGTAAATATGTTGCTTATTTTTTGGTAGTTTTTGACTTATTTAGTCCCTCGAAGCGTGAGGCATTACTACACAGTTAATGCCCTTTATATATAATTATTTATATATATATATATATATATATATATATCTTCATCATAATCATCATCATCGTTTAACATCCGCTTTCCATGCTAGTATGGGTTGGACGATTTGATTGAGGACTGGTGAACCAGATGGCTACACCAGGCTCCAATCTGATTTGGCAGAGTTTCTACAGCTGGATGCCCTTCCTAATGCCAACCACTCCGAGAGTGTAGTGGGTGCTTTTACGTGCCACCAGCATGGCACTAAAGTTGAAGTCTGGTCATAGAGTGACCAATGGTTTTGCATTTATGAAAGCCACAGCTTTGTGGACAGCTCATCAAACTCTATACAAAGACAAATTTAACTCTTCATCTCTCGGAGAAGGAAAGTTGTTACAGTCAAAATGTCATCAGGGCATTGTTCTGGCATTGGTGAGGGTGGATTATCTCCTCTAAAGCAGCCAGTTTAGGGAATAGGAATCTACCCCCTGGCCCGCTAACAGATCATAAGGACTCTTATGAGCTTAATCAGTGAATGGGGAATCCCAATTTTGCAGCAGGTAGCACTTGAAATGGATACATTGTGAGAATATTTCTGGGTGAATATTTCTTGGTGAGAATATTCAGTGAGCCAAATCTTATTGAGTCTTTAAGTATTGTCTTGTTCAGCTATGCAGAGCTTGCAGCATCCACTTCCACCGATGTGTGTGTGTGTGTGTGTGTGTGTCGTCTGTGTGTGTGTGTGTGTCGTGTGTGTGTGTGTGTGTGTGTGTGTCGTGTGTGTGTGGTGTGTGTCTGTGTGTGTGTCTATGTCCGTGTGTGTGTGTGTGTGTGTGTGTATGAAAGTGCATGGCCTAGTGGTTAGGCATATTGTACTGATGATTGTGAGATCATGGTGTCAATTTCCAGACCAGCTGCATGTTCTGTTCTTGGGCAAAACACTTAATTTCATATTGCTCCAGTCCACTCAGCTGTAAATGGATAACCCTGTGACTGAGTAGCCTTCTGATAGGGGTAATGTTGGCCAGTTTGCCTAGCCAACACTTGCATAGATAAGTTGATCACAAACACTGGCCTGGAATGTATCCAGGCCTTCAGGCAGTGATGATGGACTGAGAAGTGTGGCACGGGGACTTTGTGGCTGCAGCTTGGGCTGGAACCTGAACATAATAATAATAATAATAATAATAATAATAATAATAATAATAACAATAATAATAATAATCATAATAATAATAATAATAATAACAATAATAAAACGAGAAAGCAACCATACTCTGGGATATGCCAATACACACAGATAGAGAAATTAAGGCCAATAGACCAGATATAGTTGTCAAAGATCATGAAGAAAAAAAATGCTTTCTAATTGATGTATCAATACCAGCAGATGACAACGTTTCTCTAAAAGAAATGGAAAAACTTTCAAAATACAAAGACCTGGAAATAGAGATAACTCGAATGTGGAATCTAAAAACAGAAACAATTCCTATCATAGTAGGTGCCTTAGGTATAATAAAAAAATATTCAGACAAATACATAACAAAAACACCAGGACTTACAAATATATATAACATACAGAAAATTGCACTACTGGGTACTGCACACATTCTACGCAAAACACTTTCAATACAGTAAACATAAGAGCACCACAGCAAACCACAGCACATACCCAAGGTGCACAGAGCTGCGCTCGGTAGTGAAGTGAAAGCACGTTATAAAAATACAACTACTGAATAATAATGATAATCACTAAGCCAGCAAAAGCTAAAATGATGTGAAGTGCATTGCAACCAGCAATGTATAACAATGTCCAATAGTCTGGTTGATCATGTGATATTATATATCATCTTCATCATCATTATCATCTTCATCATCATTGTCTTCATCCTCATCTTCATCTTCATTGTCAACTTCATCCTCATTGCTGTCTTCATCCTCATCGTTGTCTTCATCCTCATCCTCATCTTCATCCCCATCCTCATCTTCATTTTCATTGTCATCTTCATCCTCATTGCTGTCTTCATCCTCATCCTCATCTTCATCCCCATCCTCATCTTCATTTTCATTGTCATCTTCATCCTCATTGCTGTCTTCATCCTCATCATCATCTTCAACCTCATCGTCATCATCTTCATTCTCATCTTCATCATTATCACGGTCTACATCCTCATGGTTGCCTTCATCCTCATTATCGTCATCAACCTCATCACCATCTTCATCCTTATTGTTGCCTTTATCCTCATCCTAATCATCATCTTCATCCTCATTGTCATCTTCATCCTCATTGTCATCTTCATCATCTCCAGCCTCATTGTTGTCTTCATCCTTATCGTCATCTTCATCCTCATTGTCTTCATCCTTATCATTGTATTCATCCTCATCATTGTCTTCATCCTCATCATTGTCTTCATCCTTATCATCGTCTTCATCTTCATCAGTGTCTACATCCTCATTGCCTTCATCCTCAAACTTATCGCCATCTTCATCTTTATTGTTGTCTTCAACCTCATCATCTTCATTATTTCATCGTCTTCATTTTCATTGTCATCTTCATCCTCATTGTCATCAACATCTTCATTATCTTCACTCTCATTGTCACCTTCATCCTCATCATTCTCTTCATCTTCATTATTGTCCTCCTCATTGTCTTCATTTTTATTGTCGTCTTCATCCTCATCCTCATCTTTATCCTTGTTATCTTCATCATTATCATTGCCATCATCCTCATAATCATCGCATTCATCCTAATTGTTGTCTTCATTCTCATCATTGTCTACATCCTCATTCTCATCGTCATCTTCATCCTCATTGTCGTCTTCATTCTCATCATCATCTTCCTCCTCCTCATCGTCTTCCTCCTTATCGTCGTCTTCATCCTCATCATCTTCATTCTCATCATCTCTAACTTCATTGTGGTCTTCATCTTCATCATTATCTTCATCCTCATTGTTGTCTTCGTCCTCATCATCATCTTCAACCTCATTGTCATCTTCATCTTCATCCTCATCATCGTGTACATCCTCATTGTCATCTTCAACCTAATCGTCATCTTTATTCTAATCATCGTCTTCATCTCCATCCTCATTGTCATCCTCATCATTGTCTTCATCCTCATCATCATATTCATCTTCATCGTTGCCTTCATCCTCATTGTCATCTTCAACCTCATCATCATCTTCATCCTCATTGTCCTGCTCATCCTTATTGTTATCTTCATCCTCATTGTCGTCATCCTCATCATCATCTTCATTCTCATCACCGTCTTTATTCTCACCATTGTCTTCATCCTCATTGTCATCTTCATCTTCATCATTGTGTTCATCACCTTCATTGTCATCATCTTCATCCTCATAGTTGTCTTCATTCTCCTCTTCATCCTCATCGTCCTCTTCATCTTCATCATTGTGGTCTTCATCACCTTCATCATCATCTCCATCTTCATTGTTATCTTCATCCTCATATTTGTTTTCATTCTCATCATGTTCATCCTCATCGTCATTTTCATCTTCATCATCATTGTGGTCTTCATCCTCATCGTCATCATCATCTTCATATTCACTGTTGTTTTCATCCTTATCATCGTCTTCATCTTCATTGTCATCTTCAACCTCATCGTCATCTTCTTCCTTATCATCATCTTCATCTTCATTGTCCCGTTCATTCTCATTGTTTTTATCCTGATTGCTGTCTTCATCTTCATCACCATCTTCATTCTCATCCTCATCATCGTCTTCATCCTCATTGTCATCTTCTTCTTCATCGTCAATTTCATCCTCTTCGTCACCTTCATCTTCATTGTTGTCTTCATCCTCATCATCATCTTTATCTTCATCGTCATTGTCATCCTCATTGTTGTCCTCATCCTGATTGCCGTCTTCGTTATTATTATCATCTTCATCTTCATCATTGTCTTTATCCTCATCATCGTCATCCCCATTGTCATCTTCATTGTTGTCTTCATCTTCACCGTCACCTTCATCTTCACCGTCACATCTTCATTGTCATCTTTATCTTCATCATCGTCTCCTTCATCCTCTTCGTCACCTTCATCTTCATTGTTGTCGTCATACTCTTCGGCATTGTAATGTCCACTTTTTCATGTTTGAATGGAATTTGTAGCAGTGGGTTTTGTATGGCTGGAAGCCATACCTATTGCCATATCTCACCTGTTTACAGGTAAGGTAATATTTCCCCAGAACCAGACATGTTGACTAGAATGAAAAATATGGGTGCAGATCCCTAGAATATTCTTAAGTTTTGAACCTGGAGAAGTACAGAATAAGCTGTAACAGAAAAAAAAAAGAAAAAAAAAAATGCAGGCACACAGTGCAAGAATATTCTTATGTATTGAAACTGGCAAAGTACAGGACAAGAAGAGAAAAATCTTCAAGTATTTTCTACTCAAGTTAGAAATTGCTAAATAAATTTCTAAAATTGTTTATGAAATAGTGTGTGCAGTGTTTTGTTTTTATATTTTTTTTGCTTTTTCTTGTAGTTTTTAAAAATTTAAGTTAATACTTTTGATTTGAAAATTTCTTTGTATTAAGTTGAAATGTTTCTGTCTTATTTTAATAGTATATTATTGTTGTTTTAATTTTATTTTCCTATCAGAACTCATCATCCAAACATTTAAAATCACAGCTGTTAAGTTATAAAATTAAACTGATGTAGAATATATGCAATTCAAAAGATTAAAAATGGTACAAAAATTTTTTTAAAAGAAACAAATGAATTAATAATTTTCAAGTTTGCATTATTAGATAGCAAAGTATTTTCTATTTACTGTTAGAAAAATATTTAAAAAAATGAAAGCTAATGAACAAATTGAGTTCAAAATGTAGAAATGACTCTAGCTTTCCTTTAAAAAATGCACAATTTTGCATAAATTGTTATTATGTCATTTTTTAAAATATATAAATTTGTAATATCAATTTTTTGATATGTAAACTTGCAGTTGATTATTCTTTTCACTAAAATCGAAAATAAATAAGTTCTTGAATATTTTAATTTAAACTTTTAAGTAAAAATAGAAAATGTAAAAGGGCATTTATTACTATTTTAGATTTTAAATTCTCACTTCTGTAGCAAAATTTTAAGCTTTTTCTTCTTCTCCTGCACTTTTCCAGTTTCAATACATAAGAATATTCTGGTACTCAGTGCCCGCATTTTTTCATTCTGTTACTGCTTATTCTGTACTTTTCCAGGTTCAGTACTTAAGAATATTCTAGGATTCTGCATCCACATTTTCATTGTAGTATAACAGACAGACAGACTGATAGATAGATATACATATCTGTGTGTGTGTGTGTGTGTGTGTGTGTGTGTGTGTGTGTGTGTGTGTGCATCAATGTATATAACGGAGTATAGAAAACATTAGCGAGAAAGCAAAAAAGAAAACTTAAAAAAACAAAAACAAAGACAAAACAAAAACAGATTAAAGCAAAACAAAGAAAACTGTGCTTTTCGAACGAAATCCTTTGTAATATTTGTTCTACCACGGTTTAAAGACACACCCGCGGACTATTCTCACTGCCAGAAATGTGGTAAACAATAAATAAACGTCTCTTCGGAAATTTGTAACCAACGACGCTATTCTTCTCTTACCGTTTTATAACATAGATATGAAAAAAAGGGGGAAAAATTGTAATTTTTAAAGGAATTCACTTCAAAGAGGATTGAACTCAGAACGTTAGGAATGTATAGCAAAGTCGATCACTGAGAATGTTACAGTGACGTAACTAGTTGCGGGTTGGAATAATTAACGTCAGTGGTTTTTTTCCACTTAGGGTTTTTTTACCATCCCACTGCTTTTGTGATATTTGATATTAGGTATATAAATAGCTTTATACATACAGTTCCGGACCAATTGTCTGCCTTCTAGAAATCCGGAATTCTCAAAATCTGGGAATAGTGTACACTATACTGTACTTGTATTGAAAAAAAACAAACTGTTTTTGAAGTTAGTTAATTTGCCAATGGTGTTAAAAATAGTTTTATTTTTAATTTTTCTGAGGGATTAAATATATTCTGCTTTAGAAGGAAGTATATTAATTTGTACATATATCAATTAAATAAAATCGTGTTCTTTACTTTTATTTGTCACTTGTAGCATTATAGTGTAACCACGGTATAATAGCATGATATATTTCAAGAATTTTATGTGGATTAGTATTCTTTAAACAATAGGCACAAAGCCTGTAAATTTTGGGAGGCGGGTCTAATCGATTTCATCGATCCTAGTGCTTGATTGGTACTTGTTTCCCCACCCGAAAGGATGAAAGGCAAAGTCGATCGCAGTGGAATTTGAACCCTTCAAGCATTTTGTTCCGCATGCTCACCGCCGTATGTTGGTAAATAGATATCCCTACTTTAGAAATGTATTAATTTGAACCTATTAAATACAATTTAGTTCTTTACTTTTCATGGTTTATTTTATATTTAAACTATATCTTTCGACTGTCTCCAGAAAACCGGAAAACCCAGAAACCCGGGACACTACCAGTACCAATTTTGCCGGATATTTGGTCCGTTGCTGAATAACATACATAAATAGCTTTATACGTATTTTTTTTATTAAGTCATAAAGCCATGTTCACATTCGTACGTGAACTCCCATGATGCAACAGTGTTTAGCCTCATTTACTGAGTAGTAACGTTATCGAAAGTAGGCCAAAGCGAAGAGCGAAACCGTGACTGACAGAAGTTGGCATTCCTTATTCATATTCCCTCACGCTCACACACACACCTACACATACATACATACACAGATATATATATATATATTAGACACATACATACGTAAATATATATACACGCTCGACCAGTGCGTGATTTAAATCAGATCGAAAGGTAACATTACCAACATAAGAAGACAAGGAGGGCAGCAAGGCGACCAATTACCATCCCCGCTCTCTGCTTTCTCTACATACATTAATTTTACGTTAATTGACTTTATACACACGTATATAGTCGTTTAGCGGTAAGTCGAAACCTTCAGCCCCAGTTATACGTCCAACGGAAGAAAGAAAAGGAAGGAAAAATTCAAAAGAATAAGGAAAGTAAAGCTTCATCGTTACGATCGTTAAGAACAATAATATTATTATATCCGTCCGTCGCCTCTATATTTTGTGTGGGTAGATCTAGATATCTATATATACACACACACACTATATATATATATATATATATATATATATTATATCTCTGTGTGTGATTTAAATTTTATCTACTGAAGAAAAATGGGAAATATTCATACAGCCGGACCGGACGAAGCTCTCGTCATCTCTGGTAACTATTCAACACGCCTTTCTTAAATTTATTCTCACGTTGGAGCCTAAGTGGGTGTTTATGTGTTGTATGGATGTATACATATTTATTTACGTTTATGCATGTATCTAGCGCGACAATACAAACACACAGACACTGCAACAGTGTGGGTGTGTATCTATAAGTACTGCAACAGTGTGTATGTTTTGCAGTATATATACTGCAATAGTGTGTATGTGTATACACATGCGTATATTAATGCTGTATATATATATATATATATATATATATATATATATATATATATACACGCATACACACTACAACAGTATTTATAGCGGGTGTCTGTATGTTAGGTTTTGTGGACAATTTGTGTGGGTATACATATTTTTTCTAATATAATATAACAGTGTTTTATGTGGAGAGAATTATTTCTTTATTTCGTGATCTGATATCTGTGTTTTATGTACTTAACAAGTGTGTATAAACATAATATCGATTGTTTATTTGTGTGTGAAATCTGTTGCAGTGTGACTGGGTGTTCATGTGTGTTTCGTATGCGTTGTATGCCATGTTAACAAGAGAAGCTATACATGGTCACTTCCACTCTGCAAGAAATAATTGTCATGTCTCCCTATAAATTGCACACCTTACTGTCTAAAAGGACAGGATCATTGCATGAATGAAGATGTCAACAAAATGTTACCTATATAACTACACAACTGTGCTTCTCCCCCAATTTTGTTTCCTCTTAACTTTCTGAAAAATGTGTAATTTTCTTTTAATGAAATATTTTACAAATGCCCTTCAGGTGGTGTAGATTACCTATTTAATATAGATGTACGTGTATGTGTGTATATATTAGTACGTATTCTAAGTTTATGCATTGTAGATGTCTGCGCATAGTCGGTATGCATCGCGCGCGTGTGTATATGTGTGTGTTTGGTGGTTGTAATTGTAGAATATTAGGCTCTAAACGTGCCTCTAGTCATTTTATTGGTTCAGTTGTTTAAAATTTATATTTATAATCATTAATTGTTATGTGCATTCATGTATGTGTGTATATATATATATATATATATATATATATATATATACACACATACACATATACTCCCGTTGAAATTTTGTTATGCTGCAATGTTATTGTTTAGCGACAGGTCATCCAGCAAACGAATCATCGATCGACCGAGTCTTATATTCAAAGTCTCTTCACTTTCGATCATCTGGGTTTTTTAAGATTTTGTATTTAGTGTATCTAAAGACGATATTATAGAATGTGTTGTGCATTATTTTAATCATATTATGGTGTGCTGTGCGAAATTTGACTGCCATTGCTAACATATTTAGTTATCAATGTAGAAGTGAGTCTCCGTCGTTGGCTTATACATGTTTGTAAGACAGTAGGGTTTGCTGAGAGGCGCTGGCGTGGCTGTGTGGTTAAGAAACTTGCTTCCGAACCATGTGGTCTTGGGTTCAGTCTCACTGCGCAGCCTCTTGAGCAAGTATCTTGTAAGTGCCGTTACAAAAACACGAAACAAAACAAAACAACTTTGTGGGTGGATTTGGAAAATGTAAACTGAAAGAAGCCCATCACACATATATATATATATATGTGTGTGTGTATTGTTTGTTTCCCCTCTGTGTTGGTTTGAGTACATCTCCGGTTCGGAAAAAGGCCAACAGAATAAGTATTGAAGTCGATTTGCTCAACTTTAACCCTTTAAGTGCCCTAGCATGGCTCTGGTTCAACGACTGAAAAAAAAAAAAAAAAGGAATTTCTAGGTCTCCTACCTTGACTTAGACACACACACACACATATATACATATATATGTATATACATGTGTGTGTGTGTGTGTGAGCAGAGAAATTTAGCTATTATTTTCTATCAAGTCTCCCTCGGCTCATATACGTTATTCACATAAGACTATGATCTGAGGGAGTGTTGGTTCTTATTTCTGTCACATCGCGCGACCACATTGTGGTCACCCCCACGCGGGTCTTGCATCCTATTGTGCAATAAGAAGTTTTGTAGTTGCGTATGTATGGTTTTAATGTGTGGTGGTGGTGTCCTGTGTTCGGATGGTGTACTATTTTGTACGTATGTATATGATGTGTGGTTTAGCTATTGACCAGCACTAAACGATCAAAAGCATTCAAGGCGTGATCTCGAAGGGATGAAAAGCAAAGTGAATCTCCGCAGGGTTCTCTTTTGCCTTCGGATGAGCACTGGGGTCGGTTTAATCGACCTAGCCACCCCACACACACGGAAATTGGCCTTGTGCCAAAATTTGAAACTATTATTATTATTACTTGCTTATTTGAAACTATTTTGCATTGAATCCAACTCTTTGAAATGATAGCATGTATGATTTGATATTTGTACAGGTTGTGCGACCATCTACTATGTGTGTTGTACAGGGTGTCCACAAAGTCTGGGTACATGGGGATTAATACATACTTTAAGAAATTATTATTTCTTATATTTAATTGCTTGTGTTATGATTTTATTTATTCCATGTAACCACATGAGGATTAACATATACTTTAAGAAATTATTATTTCTTATATTTAATTGTTTATGTTATGATTTTATTTATTCCATGTACCCAGACTTTGTGGACACCCTGTATGTTGTACCTCTAATTTAGTGTTTAAATCTTGGTACAAAATTTTTTTTCTTCATAATTTTTAGTTTTGACCCGTGTATAAGTCGCACTACAGTTTTTTTAACCAGTTTAAATCGAGTATAAAATAATACAACTTGTATACGATGGAACGGTGTGTGTGTGTGTGTGTGTGTGTTAGTGCATGTTTCTATGCGAGTTACTTGTCCCCCCCCCTCGCATCTCCGTACTATTGCTCAAGAAGGCGATGGTTTTTTGTTAACTACTTAAATGTTCTGTATATGAATTTGTTTTCTGCCTGCCTCAAGAACAAGGCGCTTCTCTACGTGACACGCTCAAAACAGCAGCGAAATATCCCTCAAAATTCATCATACAGGCTTAAAAGACGGGAACGACGTATTAGATCATGTAGGCCTGGATATAATAAAAAGTGTGATGGTCATAACTGGAACACCCATGACCATCCTCGCTGGCGTTGTTGTTCAGTGCTTATAGAGGAGTAGAACTTTGATCATAGGCGGTCATCTTATCTTGGGTTGAAGGTATTGCTTCTCAATCGGGGTCTGTATGGTCCTTGCGGGTCCACATAAGATTTAGTTATTAAAAATTGTGTGCAATAAATTGATTTTACTTCTACAATATACACAATATTCCAACAAGTGTTTTTAAGGCAGATATCTGGTTTTAAGCACCCCATATAACCCCCCATAACTTTATTTTTTTGGAATTTTCAGAAAAGTTTTGCGAATTTGTCTTCTACTTAAGGGAAATCATTCGTTTATGATCCCACTCCCCATCATAAATCTTAAAGGTTCCACGCTTTTTCTAGTTTTCTTTTCTTTTTTTTAAAGCCGAGTTTAAAATATGGACAGTCCGATTTTTTTGCTTAAATCCAGCGAGGCAGCACCCTTGGGTGCGTCATCATTCTATTTAATGTGTTTATGGGAAGAAAAATATTGAAAAACGAGTGAGGTATCAGGTGGTCGTGAGATGTGCTAAAAATAACAACCAAATCGCCCTTAAATCATATATACAAAAAGTTTCTGACAATGCCAAAAAAAAAAAAGAAAAAATAAAGTTATATGGGATGCTTATACCAGAATTCGCTGTTTTCTTATACAGTTCCTAGTAATATTTAATTATGAAAATATCACTGGATATTTTTAAACATCAAATGGCTACGAGGGTCCATTTGAGTGGAATAGGAATCAAAGGGGTTCATAGGAAAAAAGATGGTCGAGAACCACCGTTTTGAGGTAAAATGTATTTTAGATGTGCGTATTCTAAGTTTATGATTTTGAGGTTGAGCGATATTTGGCTGCTCTTTCTAATATGTTTAGGGACTACGAAGATGCGTCCTCTTCAAGACTATTTTACTGTTCACTTTTCTGGCTTTTTGTATTTTATTCTGTGTACTGTGCAAGCAATCTGTTGTTGACGATAAATTATTTATGTGGGACAGTAAACAATAGTCTTTGTTGTTGATGGGCAAGTGGGAAACTGCACCGTGTATGAATGTGTGTATATGATACATACCGCCTGTGGAGGCGCAATGGCCCAGTGGTTAGAGCAGCGGACTCGCGGTCTTAGGATAGCGGTTTCGATTCCGAGACCGGGCGTTGTGAGTGTTTATTGAGCGAAAACACCTATAGTTCCACGAGGCTCCGGCAGGGGGGTGGTGAGGAACCCTGCTGTACTCTTTCACCACAACTTTCTCTCACTCTTTCTTCCTGTTTCTGTTGTACCTGTATTTCAGAGGGCCAACCTTGTCACGCTGAATCTCACCGAGAACTACATTAAGAGTACACGTGTCTGTGGAGTGCTCAGCCACTTGCACGTTAATTTCACGAGCAGGCTGTTCCGTTGATCGGATCAATTGGAACACTCGTCGCCGTAACCGAAGTGCCAACAATACGATACATACCTCCACACACACATATATACACACTCACATTGTATATACTTTTATTTCTTATGTGTGTACGTACATGCATACATATACATATAAGTATGTTTATATATGTATATATATTTATTTATTATTCTTAAACAAGCATGTTGTTGACAATGATTTCAAAGTTTCAGCCTGCTAGTCTGACGATTGCTTGCGAAGTCACTGTCAACAACATTCTTATATTAGAATAATAAATTTGTACTCTACAAAAGTATAGAGCAACCCATCAGGTTAATTTAAAATTGTTTTTATTATAACCGAGCATAAACACACGCGCACGCACGCACGCACACACACACACACACACACACACACACACACACACACACACACACACACACACACACACACACACACACATCTGATGTGTGTGTGTAATAATAAAAATGAGATTATATACTGTGCTCAGGTGTGCTACAAATTTTCTGAAAAGTGTAGAAAAAGATGACAGAAAATAACAATAAAGGTAGTAATGAGAACCAAAATCTGAATACTAAAGGGTTAAATATTTGGTGGGTGACTGACAAAGGTTTTATTCATGGACACTAAGAGATCTTTGGCCTTTTTGACGATTTTAAAGATGTGGTTCATCCAATGCAGATCATTGTTGATAATGATTCCTTAGTCATGTTGACCTGCAGAATTTTAGTGTAGTCAAGAGGAGTTAGTTAATTCTGGGCTTTTCCCTCCAAAAATCTTTAGCTGTGTGCTTATCTACAGCAAGCTTCAGTTGCCGGTGAGCAATTCAGGAAAAGATTTATAGCATATAGTATCTGTTTCTTTTATCTCAAGGCAGAGCTTAATGTCATATTTCATACTTCATGTTGATATATGCAACAAGAACAGATCTCTGCAGTATACAAAATGTCATTGCATCAGGAGTAGAATGTCCTCGTACCATGATTACTTCATTTTGACTTCAAACAGTTATATTGATTAGCCCTCGTGTCCATTGCAGAGAATTTCGCCTCAGGTTGTTTGTGTGGCATATAATTATAGGCTTTGGCAAAGTCGAGATAGATAATATCGAACCACAAGCTGCCATCTTTGATTCAGATGATATCTCCAAGAAATTTGGTGAGGTGGCCATAGCAATTAAATAAAGTTATGAGAGTTCCAGAATCTCTCTCTGACACAGGATGCCATCAATCTGACAATGTAGCTAGTGAAACAAACTGGACAGTAATGACAGGTGATATACAATTGTCCTTTTTGAACAGAGAAATAACACTGGCAATGTTTTGGGTTAACACTTAAAATAAGAATTGGAAGGGGAGCAAAAGCTGGTGCAGTAGAAAGAGCCTGCTGCATTTGAGAAGCAAACAAATAACACCAACACAATTAGGAAAAAGCAGTTATACAAACGCTTGAGGTGGTGTTGCGGCATTGCAGGAGCGAATTCCACAGATGCTATAGAATTTAATGACAGATGTGAAGATGGTACATTTGGATTTTTTCCAACAGTAAAAATGTCAGTATAGCATTTGGCAATAATTCTGTGCACTCTTTGAAATCATCAGTATTCTGACTTGTCTGAGGATTACGAAGAGGGCCAGCTAAGAGTGAGGCCTCTGTTTCACTTAATTGAGTTGAATGCTGTGTGTCGTTCAAATTTTATTACCCTTTTATATTAGACATCTATTTGATATGGTTGTATGCTCTGTTGTGCCTTGTATTATTCTCTGTTCTGTATATATGTATTGTTGTTTATCATCCTATCATTCTTTCCTGGCAAAGTAGACTGCTGCAGTCTCCCTAGTTTCTCTTTTGAGATTCCTAACTTGTTTTATACAGTACTGATGCTTTGTATGATGCAATGCAGATTGAAATACAGATATGCTGAAGGAGAGTCTTGACATTTCTGGAATCAAAAAATGCAAGCTAGTTTGGGCACTATAACTTAGTTCCATAGGAATCCCAGTCAGCTTTGTTCCAGACAAAGTAAGCAGTTTGGAGGTGGTGACAGCTTTTCATTCTGCCCATAAGGGATAGATTAGTAATAAGTGTAGCATGATCAGAGTTGCCTAAAGGTACTTAGTATTGATGCCAAGTTTTGGGAGCAATGTTAAACAGCAGATTCAATGTGTTGTTATTTCCTGTGGTTGAGGTGACTACTTGAGACCAGTTTGAATCCAGTTCTAAGAAAATCATTTGCACTTTGTGTCACATGGATGGTTTCCCTACGAATTTCTGGATAACTGAGGTCACCATTAATAAAAATATAGGTGGCTGTTTTCCTAGATGTAACTCTGAAGATGTTAAAAACCTGTGTTTTGAGGGTAGTTTGAAGGACAGCAAACAATTCATTGATAAACTTATAAGACTGTCTAGGGTTAAAAAAAAAAGGTGGGTGGGCGGCATACAGATGTACTGTAACTACAGAATGTATTTAAACAGATTTTAAGCAGAAACAAATGGAGACACTTGACTTTATAAACAAAATCTTCGTGAACAGGTATCAATCAGATTTCTTTCAGCCCTGTGTTGGGATTTCATTAATTATCCACAAAACTACTGCTTGTGAATTTATTATTACTCATGGCTTAAGTAACTTAGAATTTTGCATATGATAGCTGTTCAATATATTTATTCATGCAAAGCTGATGTTTCTCTCTGTCGCTACTCTGCTCTTCATCACATGATTGATTCTTCAGATGAATGAAAGTTGTCAGTCAAAGGACCTATGAGTATATACATGTGTATGGACACAAATGTGTATGGACACAAATGTGTATGTCTGTATGGTGACACACATATGTATTTGTGTGTGTACATACCGTTACATACAAATTACATACATCCACATACAAACATATATATATATATATATATATATATAGATACTAGCCTTGAAGAAGCCCTTCAGGCAGCATTCAGACTAGCTGCTGTGGAGGGTACCTTTGAGGCCTTTGGCCCTGCTATCGGGCCGCTTCGTGGCCTTCTATCTTTGTGTAATGAAGCTTCTTTCTGCAAATGTGCTAAGCACTGATGTTGATCATAGTTTAATCAATAAACAATGGAGCAAGGTAAATGCAGTAAAAATAGGGGGTCAGTGGGACCCCATTTATGTTGCTCTTCAGAAATTGAACCTCCTTACAATACTCCCGGGGTTGTTTATGGTATGAAAGTCATTGTCATTGCTCTGATTCGGTCGCCAATGTCAGGTATTTAGTTTAAAATGCAGTAAAAATAGTAGTCAATAGGGCCCCGATTAGATGGCCCTTAAAAAAATAGATTCCCTTCGGACATTCCCTAGGATTGTCCTTGCACCAATGGTCTTGGAGAAGTTAACGAACAGAGAAACATCACTCAAATTTATATTAAGGGAAGATATATATATATATATATATATATATATATATATATATATGAGGGGGTGCTGAAAAGTTTCTGGGTATTGTGAAAGGCCTGGTTGGAGGCCCAACCTTCTCAGTTTTTTTACAGGGCTTAGAAAAACTGAAGGACTGCTGCAATAAGTATGTGAATCTGAGAAGGGAATATGTTAAATAAAATCATAATCAACTGATCCTCCTGTAGTTTCTTTTCAGTACCCCCTCATATGTATATGTATAGATGTGTGTTTACACATATAATTTCTTATGTATATTTAAGAATTAAGAAACTTGTATATTCAGTAGCTGACTTTAAGTGTTTCCCATAAATACAGGATAATTGTAATATAATATGCAAGCAATTACATTTACAGTCATACACTGAATGTACACACCCAGAGTGCATATGCATGCATATAATTATTCACACACATACATACAGGCTCTGTTATTTCCACATAATATAAGTAGGCTCTTTAGAAATTACCTCCTGGTTATTATGCTGATGGATTGACATACATTCACTGATTGGAGCAATGAAAGAGGCCTCTAGAAATAGTAACTGAATGTCCCTAAAATCACATGTATTTTTTTTTTAAATGCATTGATAATATAATCTTGGATACAAAGAAAAAAAGAACCAGAAAAAAACCCAAAACATGGGATGGTCATAGCTGGAATTAGTTTTCAACAAAACCTGAACAAAGATAAATTTTGCTTGTTCGTTTTTACATCCAATTTTTCCATGCTAGCATGGGTTAGATGAATATATTATTGAGGCATTGTTTTATAGCCAGAACCCTTCTCATCACTAACCCTTACGTTTCTTTAAATGATTTTAAAGAATGAAGATGGCTCTACCTTCTATTAAAATGTTTTGAAAACTTTATGAATTTTGTTTAACCTTTAGCGCACTGTAGGTGCATCAAGTTGCCATATGAGTTTCATGTCCTGCAGTTGCTGAGCAATGGCAGGGGAAATAATTCTAGAGACAAATGCAGTGTCTCTAGAGCACAACTGGAAACTTGGTACATCATCATCAATATCCACTTTTCCATGCTTACATCGGTAAGACAATATTCATTAGGGCATGTTTTCTAAAGCCTGATGCCTGTTTTGCTACCAAGCTTCTTTGTTTTGCAAGCAAGATAATATTTCTCCTTGTACTTCAAATGTGAGCATGATAGCCGGATGTGATTTTACCAAAGATTGCAAATAAATGACACTGAAAAAAAAAAAGAAAAAACCCCCCAGAAAATTCTTCACTAACCCTTTAACTCCACACGAATTAAGTAAGATAGGCTTCAATAAGATCACAACACACAATTATAGCATAACTATAGTTTGGTGCCCCCCACTACAACTTTATGGACTGATAACTTTTTTAATAATCCTTTCTATTAAAGGCTTGAAAATTTGGCAGAAGGCGCTTGTTGACTGCATTGACCCCTGCGCTCAACTGGTATTCATTTCATTGGCCATGAAAGGACAAAAGTCAATGGTGGTAGTTTTTGAATTCAGGACGTAAAGCTGGAAGAAATGCCATTAAGTAATTTGTCTGGCATGCTAATTGTTCTGCGAGTTTGCTGCCTTCATTAATGTTTTGATAATGCAGATTTACATGAAATTAAGAAAAAAATTGGTTTCATTTCATCAACATAAATGTCATGTACACCACTGGAAAAATGTATTTCTGCAAAATATTACAAAATATACATTAAGAAAATTACAAAGAAACTAAATGGAGTGGGAGTGCTACTTAAAAACTATTTTCACAAATGTTTTGACTTATGCTTTTTTTTTTTTTAAGGATGGAAGAGTAAGTGCTTTGATCGGTTAAACACTAACAGTGTAGATAAAAAAAAAAATGTTGCTATTTATATAAAACAAAAAAACTGAAATTCAGGCATGAGAATGAACTAGTGTAACTACCATTGTTGTTTATCCCCAGGTCAGTCTTGATTGAGTAGACCTATGATCAACTCCCTGACTATTGTCTTTTTTTAAGACGGAGATTTGGAGATCCCTTTTATAATCATAAACTTCCACATACATAAAACATGTCTGATACACATGTGATTGTGAGTGGCTGCTGTCTCTCAGGCTTACTTACTATGTAGAAGTCTCCCTCACTGGCTCATACATGAGACTGTATGATTGAACACAGGTCCTCAGCTGTTCTTCTCACTTCTTACATTATCCTCTGATCCTTGTCTTATCTCCTCTCAGGCCTACCTCACTGACTTCTCCCTCCTGTTGTATCCACCTTGCTTGGGCTTTGCACTAATCACTTCTGTCAGTGCTTCTGTCTCAGAACATTGCTTTAAGATTTCCCTGTTTGTGTCACTATGCAGATGTTTCTGAAGAACTTCAACCACATCACTCACTGGCATTGGAGGGTCTGTAGAGGCCATGAATACTCCCTTTTCTTGCAGAACAAACCACAGAGGAAGGAAAAATACAAGAAAGGTGAATGGGTGGGTGCAGTGATATTGCAGAGCTCCCTTGTTGGCTCATTAAAAAGCTTTATAGTTAAGGGTGGTGGCATGTTAAAACACTTAACTCTAAAGTGTTTAGGAAGTTTTGTCACTGTTTGACTTTATATTTCAACCCTTCTTGGGACAATAAATTCTTTCTAATTTTGGACAAGGCCAGCAGTTTTGAGGGATAGGAGAAGTTGATTAAATCAACCCCATTGTTAAACTGGTACTTGGTTTATCGAATCCTAAAAGATGAAAGGCAAAGTCAACCTCAGTGGTATTTGAACTCAGAATATAAGAAACTGTTGTCCAGCATCGTAATGATTTTACCAGCTCACTGCCTGGGACAATCTATTATAATCTCTATCTACAGATGCACACACTCTCTTTATTTCTCTCTCTCAACATTTTCATTTTTATTTGATTGCTGATTTTTTTCTAGTAAAAATTAATAACAATATATAAGTAAAGATTTTTGCACCTCAAAATTATTTTTTCTGTATCTCTATGGATGTTTGACTGTTCTGGAAGATTTTTCTGCTTGAAACGTTGTAAAGTTAATAGAATATATGATAAGTAAATAAGTAGTAATTTTAAAGTCATAAAATATTGTCTATTGAAAGAAAGCTTGATAATATTGTCTGTTTAAAGAAAGCTAAATGTAAAAGGAAGGTAATTATAAATCTTTACAAATACTTGCTGATACAGTGATGTTTGTAAATATTTATGATGGAAGAATTTTGCCAAGGCGGTGAAGTTTGTCTTCAAGATCTTTTTCCGTTTTGGGAGAGAGAGAGAGAGAATGCATAGACGATGCTGGAAAAATAAAGTTTCTATGTGTATGCCATTAATGTAATCCTGAGTAATTTTGGACTTTGTATGGTTATGTATAGAAATATAAACAAACTAACGTACACACACACACACACATATACACATAAATATACTTATCCACCTGCTATGGAGAATGAATCAGACAGAAGGCAACGGTTAGCCAGAGAGAGACAAAGGCGAAGAACAGCCAGTCTCATTCAGGAAGAACTGGGCGCAGGAAGATTAAACAATACATTAAGGTTATTAAATCAATCACAAGAAGTGAGATGAGTGCAAGACGCAAGAAGACAGGCTTGAAGACGTCAAAATGAAAAGGAGCACCTAACTGCACAAAGGAAAGATATCCAGAGAGAGAGAGAGAGAGAGTAACACAAAAGTGCCAAGATGAATCAGAAGAGCAAGCAGTAGTGAGGAGAGAATCTCTAAGAATGAGTGCATTGCAAAGGTGACAAGATGAAACAGAAGAGGAAGCAACACAAAGGAGAGAAATCAAAAAAGAGAGAACATCGAGAAGAATGGAAGAATTGATACTGAAATGGACCATCCAAAAACAAGGGGAACTCATTGCTGGTAGGGTTTTCACTAGAAACGAGGGGTTGAAGCAATTACTGAGATAAAGGTTGTAATGTTTTTATTTTAATTTTATTTTCCGCATCATTTTCATGCTGTCATTTCTGATGGCACGGGTAGACTAGTGAATTAATAAGTACCTGAGAAGTATTGAAGTCAATTAAGTTGATTGTCCCCCACCCTTGGTCTGAGAAGAAAACAAAAAGAAACATTGTGGACTTGTGCCACTCATGTTATATGTCGTTTGAATTTCATGAACAACACACATTTTGCAATCTTCCATAAGTTGCTCATGTTTGAAGAACTATATCATCTTGGGATTAGGTGAGGATTGGCAATAGGAAGAGTATCCAGCTGTTGAAAAGCTACCTCAGTGAATCGGATCTTTCTGATTTGGCGGGCGCCACTTGTTTTCTTAATGAAACACTTTCAAACTTGGGACGCTGGTAGAATGTGTCATATAAAACATCTTTTACTCTTAGTGTTGTTGAGAAAATTTTATCTTTTTAAAGTTATTTTGTGTTAAAATTGTCGTATTTCAGTAATTTCAACCAATCACTGACGTCTATTGATTTGAAAACAATTACCTCTGTGGAATGTAAACAACACGTTCTAGTGGTGTAATGGGAACTTTTCCCTTGAATAAAATTAGTGCCGTTGTTTGTCAACAACAACTATCGGCAGTACTGTTATTTATGACATCGTTCGTGTGTTTGTACTGGTTTTAGCTAACCCTAAAACCTTAACCCTAACCCAAACCCTAACTCTAAAACCGAAACCCTAACCCTAAAACCCTCAAGCTAAAACCAGTACAAACGCACAAATGATGTTATAGATAACAGTACCAGCCGATAGTTGTTGAAAAACAACGGCACTAATTTTATTCAAGGGAAAAGATCCCATTACACCACTAGAACGTGTTGTTTACATTCCATAGCAGTAATTGTTTTCACTTCAATAGACGTCAGTGATTGGTTGAAATTACCGAAATAGGACAACTTTTAACACGAAATAAGTTCAAATATAAAAATACGAAGTTTTAAAAGTGTTTCAGTAGAAAACACACTGAATAAAACATAAATAAAAAGTGGCACCCCGCCAAATCAGAAAGATCCAGTGAATCTCATGTGACCCATGCAAACATGGAATATTGGTCAAGAAAACGATGATGATAACCCTTTAGCATTCAGATTAATCTGTCAAATGTAATGCGCATTTATTCACAATGTTCTGAATTAATTATGCATTATCTTATAATTTCGAGATTTCAGTGATGACATCATCATTTGTCTGTTTTCCATGCTAGCATGCTTGCAATTCAAAGGTTAGTCATATCATACTACATTGTTCACACTGATTCTGCCTTATATTAAGGGTTTATCATTTTAATGTTCAATTTTTGGCAGAATTCTGGTTTAAACACCCCATAGAACCCCTTGTGACTTTTCTAGTTTTTGGAATTTTCCCCCCAAATTTTTTAAAATTTGTGTTCTACACATGAGAATTCATACAATTATGCAAAAAAAAAAAGCAAATATTTTTTCGTGTGAGATTTAAAGGCAATTTAGCTGTTATTTTTAGCACATCTCACGACCACCTGATACCTTACTTTTTGTCACTGACATATATTGATGTTTTTCAATATTTTTCTCCCTGTAAACACATTTAATGAAATGAGGATGCACTCAAGACTGTTCCATTGTTGGTATTAAAACAAAATATTAGGACTGTCTATTTTAAACACAAATTTTAAAAAAACTTTCAAGAAAGGGGGGAAATTTTAGGACTTGTGGGGCTGGGGCTTACAAAAATTTTTTAAAATTTATATTTTTAAATAATCATGAATTCCTGTGTGTAGAATACAAATTCGCAAAAATTTCATGAAAATGTCAAAAATGAAAAATAGTTAAGAAGGGTTATATAGAGTGCTTAAACCAGAATTCTGCCCACTTTTTCCCTGCTTGCAAGGATCAGACGAGTTTATTGAGGCAGATTTTCTATGGCTGGATGTTCTTTCTGTCACTAACCCCTCATTGTTTCAAGTGAAAGTAATATTTCCCCAATGGCCAGACATGTTTTTGCTGAATATTTGAGAAGAACGACCTTCATTTATGACAATGATGCAGTGTCAGGGCAAGGAGACACAAACACCCCACACATGTACAACATTTTTGATTCCTTAATGATTTTGTCCCTAACAAGGATCGAAGCCATTGTAATGTAAGGGACTACAAAGAGGGAAAACTAAGTGGGGTCTAGAAATTCAAAAGATACAAATTGACAGAAAGCGTAGTTCTTTAGAATTCCGATTTCTTTCTCAAATATATTTAATTTGATTTAATCATGCATTGTCTTATAGCTTCAAGCTTTTGATGATATTGTTTATTTTGAGTATGACATTGTGGAGTAGGTGTGAGAAGCCAGATCTGGCTGGTTTGAACATAAAACATATAGAATTTTTTGGGCCTATCAGGCTGATTTGAATGCACTTACTGGCACTCCGTAGTTACGATGATGAGGGTTCCAGTTCATTCAATCAATAGAATAGCCTGCTCATGAAATTAACATATAAGTGGCTGAGCACTCCACAGACACATGTACCCTTAATATATTTCTCAGGGAGATTCACTGTGACACAGAATGTGACAAGACTGGCTCTTTGAATTACACGTACCACTCATTTTTGCCAGCTGAGTGGACTGGAGCAGCGTGAAATAAAGTGTCTTGCTCAGGGACACATGTCATTGGAAATTGAACTCATGACCTTACAATTGTCAGCTGAATTCCTTAACCACTATACTTATGGGTTAAAGGGCTGAATATCATTGACCAGAGGAAAACAAGACGATGGTAGTGAGTTTCAGAGCGCAAGGAATTTAAGAAAAGAAGCTATTGAAATAAAAGGATTTTATGACTAACAGGAAGTTCAACAGAGAACCAATGTGCTTGGGTAGAGAAGAATGCAATACATTTACACATTTAAAGGTTTTGACAGAGGGTACTAGACCAGAAAGTTCACCAGAGCAATGGCAATGAAAATACTTTTAGAAAAGTCACAACAAAGATACATTTTGACAATGAGCCAAAGATCCTATCCTAGTAGAACAAGAGGACCCCACCATGTCAACAACTCGATTCTGTAATTATATATATATATATATATATATATATATATATGAATATGTGTCTTTGTGTGTGTGTTTGTCCCCACCACCATTTGACAATAGTGTTGATGTGTTTATGTCCCTGAAACTTAGCTGTTCAGCAAAAGAGACTGATAGAATAAGTAACAGGCTTAAAAAAATAAGTACTGAGGTCGATTCATTCCACCAAAATTCTTCAAGGTGGTGCCCCAGCATGGCCACAGTCCAGTGACTGAAACATGCAAATGATAAATGATATATAGCATATGATTTGGTAAATCTCTCACAAGGCTTTGGTTGGTTTGGGGCTATATAGTTGAAGACACTTGCCCAAGGTGCCACACAGTGGGATTGAACCCAAAAGCATGTGGTTGGGAAGTAAACTTCTTAACTACATGGCCACACCTGTTTGTAAAATACTTCCACTACCTGTACTGTAATTCAAAATTAGTTGTACCTGTACTTCAAAGATCCAGTCTTGTTTCTCTCTCTCTCTCTCTCTCTCTCTCTCTCTCTCTCTCTCTCTATCTCTCTCTCTCTCTCTCTCTCTCTCTCTCTCTCTCTCTCTCTCTCTCTCTCTCTCTCTCTCTCTCTCTCTCTCTCTCTCTCTCTCTCTCTCAAACACACTATATGATTTTGATTCTACCTGTGGATTTATTAATAGTACATATGTCTGTGGGGTACTCAGCCACCAACACACCTAATTTAGCAAGCAGATAGTTCATTTGGTCAAACAAGTGAAATTGGCTACACACACTCTCTGAAATGCTACTATCCTTTACAACATTCATATACATTGACTTATTAGCTATTACACACACGCGCGTGTGCACACACACACACACACACACACACACACACACACACACCTTATCAAGAAGTATGGTGAATGAGTTTATCTGATTAGCTTGTAGAAGTAGGTAACACAATTATGAAAAGGTTTGTGGGGTGTGTTAGTGTGGAATGTCAACATTTTTTGTCTCAGCACATAACGTTTTTCACATACTACATACACAGACACTCCCACTTTTTTCTCATGTACACATACATCCACAAACACACCCATTTTCTTTTCATTGTTTCTCACACCAATATACAAGCTTTTTATCATTCTTCTGCCTGCTCTCTCTTTCTCTCTCTCTCCATCTCTACCTCTCTCTCTCAATGTATGTAAGTATGTGTCTAATTTGCCTGAAACAAATATGAATTCTCTTAGGTCACAGACACCTGATCTATTTTAAAACGGGGGCACCAGTTTTCATCTATGTTTTATGTAGTGTTTTTGGTACCGAAAGACTTTCAAACTTCGTATACTTATCTATTTTGTGTTATAGAACAGAAAAAAATTTTTGTATTCAAATTTATTTCATGTAAAAAATTGTCTTATTTCGATAATTTCTACTAATCACTAACATCTATTCAGTTGAAAACAGTTAGCGCTGTAACGGTGTATATAGTATTAATCCCCTAACCCTAACTAGACTGTTAACCGTAACCGTAACCCTAAAACTAACCCTAACTCTAGAATCCGAACTCTAAAATTGTTACACACATAGATACGCACAGCGTAATTTATTATATAAACAATATATGCGTATAAATTACGATTAAACCGGATGAAATATGTCTCAGGGAATAACATTTTTATGACCGCCCAGCAGTAACTCTATTCAGCTGAATAGACGTCAGTGATTGGTTGAAATTACAGAAATACGACAACTTTAACATGGAATAACTTGCGAATTCCTTTTTTTTTGTTAAGAAGACTAAGAGTAAAAGATGTTTTATATGACACATTCTACCAGTGTCCCAAGTTTCAAAGTATTTCGTTAGTGTTTCGTTAAGAAAATACTGGTGCCCCCGTTTTAAAATAGATCCCAGACACCTTAACCACCAGCTCCTCTATGTATGTACAGACACACACACACACACACTTTGTAAATATAGGTGCAGATGTGCAGATTGTCAGCAATGAGTGATGGTCTGTTTGTAACTGAAAATGTTTCCCATGTATAAACCAAATATAATTGCCAATGCCTCTTTTTCAATCTGGCTATAATTTTTTTCTGCAGTAGTGTCCTTGACGTGTGAGCTATGGTCTTTCTACTGCCAACATCACGTTTTTGTAGGAGTATGGCTCCTACCCTGTACTCCCTCAAATTTTGGCACAGGGCCATCCTACCCTGTACTCACTAGCGTCTGTGGCTAGTATTGTTTCCAACTTAGGATTGAAGTGTTTTAGAGACAAGTCTGAAATGAAAATACTTTTTAACTCCTCAAATGCCTTCTGGCATTTTTGTGGCCAAAACCATTTGGTATCCTTTTTTTAACAGCTCATTTAGTGGAGCCCTTGTGTTGTGTATGTTTGGGATATATACTTGATAGTAGTTCACCAAGCCTAGAAACGCTTGTAGCATTTTGACATTCATTTCGTCAATTACTTGACCCAAATATTCGATTTTTCTCATAAAAAATTCACACTTGTCCTTTGTTAGTCTGAATCCATATTCATTTATTTTTCTGAATACTTTTTTAATATGTTCGAAGTGTTGCTCCAGTGACTCACTCTTTATCAAAATATTGAGATATGTGATAGTGAAGTTGCAATCATTTAACATTGCGTCCATCACATTGCGTCCATCACTTGCCACTTTTACTCCAAAAGGAAGCCGCTTGAATTTATACAATTCATGGTGTGTTGATTGTTAAAAGGTGTGTGTGCAATCTTCCTCTATTTGTATCTGTAGATAAACCTCCGAGAGGTCTAATTTTGAGAAAATTTTTCCTCCATTTAGTTTTGAAAATACTTCTTCTGGACTTGGTAATGGATAGTTATGTTCGACTAAACAGTCATTTAATCCTGTTGAGAAATCTGCACACACTCTTAGTCTATTATTCCTTTTTTTCACATAAACCATCAGTGCTGCCCAGTCTGAGTGGTTGATTTTCTCAATTCTAGCTAGACTTTCCAGTCTTTCCAGCTCTTTGTTGACCTGGTCTATTGCTGCAAATGGCACACTCCATTTGGGCATGAAAACAGGTAATGCATTTTCTTTTGCAGCAACCCTCACTTCTGTTTTAGTGCAATCCTTCCAAAAAACATTTGGAAATAATTTTTTAATTTTTGTCTCAGTTTTTCGATTTCATTCGAGCCTATGGCTGTCCCAACTGCATTTCCACAGAGAATACTTCTGGGGGTGTCCCACATTTTAAATAATTTTATGCATTCCGTACCAAATAAATTTAGTGATTTTTTTTTTTTCAACTCATAAATATTTGCTCTTTTTGTTTTATCTCGAAAAGTTACATTGTAAATGCATTTTGCCGATGAAATGTAATTTCCTTCCAGTAACACCGTATGCTGCTTTATTTGATCTAAATAATTTCGGCTTACCGATTTGTTTCCATGTTTCTTTATCTATGATAGTGATGTCACTACCCATATCTAATTGCATTTTCACACTTGTGGTTTCAATTTTCACCGTGACAAATTTTCTGTTTGTTGTACTAACTTTTTTCCAATGATAAATTATTTATGTTTTCTTGTTTGTTCCAAATTTTCATCATCTTAGTTCTTATATTCCCACAATGAAAACACTTCACTTTTTTGAATTGACAATCTTTCCTCAGGTGCATACCACCACATGCCATACATGGGCTTATATCCTGATATTTATCATGTTTTTTGCGAAACCCTTTATCTTCAGGCTCATCCACACTGGTTTTACCTGGAAACAATCTTTGTGTTGGATTTCTTCTCTATCATGTCTTACTTTTAATATCATATCCATTTTTGTGACAGTTTCTGCAGGGTTATATCCTGGTGCATTTCCAACTTTGCAAGAATTTTCATTCTGACTTCTGCATCTTTTTTAGCAGTAAATTCTTGTGCGAAAATCAGGCATTTGACCGAATCTGGAGTTAGTTTTTCCTGTTTAAACCTCTCACATTCCCTGTTCACTCTACCTGCATAATCAGTAGTCTTCATCATCACTTTTCTCAATGTTCAAACACTTCCAACGTGTGTTGAACAAGGTTATTTCACTGAACATCTTACATAAAATGTCAATCGTATCTGTCAAATTTATGTCAGAAGATATTTTAGGCAGTATAAAGTTACTGCATTTTTCATGCTCTGTTGTCACTAGTTTCCTCAAAATTAGACATGTTGTCCATCCAGTCTTGGCACTCTTTTACAAAATAATATATCTCGAAGGTGACTCCTTCTTCTGGGTCATATTTAAATTCATTTATTGAATTTGCTACATGTTTTGGCGAAAACATATTTTCAGGTTTTGTTACCAACTTCATTGGTTGTAGCATTTGTTGCTGTAACACTTGTTCGTGTTCTTGTTCTTTGAGTTGTTGCAGTTTTTGCAACTCAACTAGATCTAACAAGTTTTCTATAATTTTATGGATTTTTCATAAAATATGTACAACAAAATGCTTGTTACTCCTCTGTCAAGTTGTTAATTTCTCCAAGTGAATTTTTGTTTTAGATTCCTCCATGTAAAAATTTTTAATGTCTGCGTGAATTCTTTATATCCTCGTCACCACTCTTATGATGTGGTGTTTTTTACAGTTATAATGTTTTGACTGTAGCTGTTGTATATACTCTAGTAGCCATGATATTTTCTTGGTATTGGATACAGTGTATCTCTTCCATACACACCGCTTCATCTATTGTGCTATCATTGATAGTTCTGCAGGACACCGAATTTGACTGTGATTTGAACTCGACTATAACACATCACTGACACTTCACTCCAGCTGAGAACTCATACGATGACTCTACAATGACTTCCTGTACTGGTTGATGTCATTTCACTTTATAGTGGCTGGTCAATACCATTTGTCCCATGGGAGGGGTGTACCATTTCCACTCCAATATAAGCATTATACATGCTGGTAACCATCTGATGTAAACATATATATATCTATGTATATGAATATAGTCAATGTAATTTTCTCTACTGTTATCATTGAATATCTTTTCAGTGAGTAGACTGTGGCCATTCTGGGGCACCACCTAGAAAGGTTTTAGTAAAATAAATCAACTCCAGTACTTATTCTATTGGTCCCCCCTTTTTTTTTGCCAAACTGCAAGGTTATGGGGATGTAAATAAACCAGCACCAGTTGTCAAATGGTGGTGGGGAATAAGCACACACACACACACAATGGGTTTTTCAGTTTCGATCTACCAAATAGACTTACAAGGCTTTGGTTGGCCTGAGGATATAGTAGAAGACACTTGCCCAAGGTGTCATGCAGTGGGACTGAACCTGGAGCCATGTGCTTGGGAAGCAAGCTTCTTACCACAGAACCCTCTCTCTCTCTCTCTCTCTCTCTTTCTCTTTCTCTCTCTCTTTCTCTCTCTCTCTCTCTCTCTCTCTCTCTCTCTAGGCACAGGCATGGCTGTGTTGTAAGAAGCTTGCTTCCCAACCACATGATTCCGGGTTCAGTTCCACTGCATGACACCTTGGGCAAGTGTCTTCTACTATGGCCTCGGGCTGACCAAAGCCTTGTGAGTGAATTTGGTAGACAGAAACTGAAAGAAGCCTGTCGTGTATATATATATATATTTATTTATTGATGTGTATGTCCCTCCATTATCACTTGACAACTGATATTGGTGTGTTTACGTTCCCCATAACTTAGCAGTTCAGCAAAGGAGACTGGTAGAATAAGTACCAGGCTTACAAAGAATAAGTCCAGGATCAATTTCTTCGACTAAAAGGCAGTGCTCCAGCATGGCCACAGTAAAAATGACTGAAACAAGTAAAAGTGTATATACATACATAGGTGCAGGCATGGCTGTGTGATAAGAAGCTTGCTTCCCAACCACATGGTTCTAGGTTCAGTCCCACTGTGTGGCACCTTGGGCAAGTGTCTTCTACTAAAGCCTCAGGCAGACCAAAGCCTTTTGAGTGGATTTGGTAGACAGAAGCTGAAAGAGGCCTGTCATGTATATATATATATATATATATATATATATATGTATGTATGTATGTATGTATGTATCTATAAGTGTGTGTCTTTGTGTCTGTCCCCCCCACCATCACTTGACAACTGATGTTGGTGTGTTTGCATCCCTGTAATTTAGCAGTTCGACCAAAGAGACTGATATAATAAGTACTAAGCTTAGAAAAGAATAAGTCCTGGGGTCGATTTCTTCAACTAAAACCCTACAAAGCAGTGCTCCAGCATGGCTGCAGTCAAATGACTGAAACATGTAAAAGAATGTACACACACACACACACACACACACACACACACACAATCCTTGATAGTATAGTGGTAAGTATCCCTTGTCTATTGCTCCAGAGACCAGACTACTATTCTATGCTGGGAAGGCTTCAGTTTTATAGGTGCAGGCATGACCAGGTGATTAAGAAGCTTGCGTTACAGCCATGTGCTTTTGAGTTTGGTCTCACTGAATGGTACCTACTACAACTTTGGGCTGATTAATTCCTCATGAGAGACTTTTGGTAGATGAAGTCTGTGTGGAAGCCCATCCTGTGTACTTAAGTGTGTGTGTGTGTGTGTGTGTGTGTGTGTGTGTGTGTGTCTCCACTCTACTGCTTAACAATGTGTTTGTTTACATCTCTGTAAATTAGCTGTCTGGCAAAAGAGACCATTAGAATGAGTGTCCAGCTTTAAAAGAATGAAATGCTGGGGTCAATTTTTTAAAACTCAATCCTGAAACAAGTAGAAACTAAGATGTACACAGCCATTCTCATGCAATTCTGTATCAGCCATCATCGCAGTTATGCTGTCTCATGATGTTCTCGAGATAGCACTTAATCTTAATTCAGATTAATCGGTCAAATGTAATGCTTGTTTATTCACATTGTTTTGAACTAATCTTGCATTATCTCATAGCTTTGCCATATCAATGATGTGATGGTTTATTTTTCAAACAGCATTGTATGGTAGATGTGGAAGGCAGGATCTGGCCAATTTGAACATAAAGCAGGCAGAATATTTGGGCCTGATATGACTGGTTTTTAATGCTAAAGGGTTAAATCACCCTCAAATTGTATTCCCTCACCTTACAAAAACAATACTTTGCATAATGTAGTCTAGGATGGGATGCATTGTCTGAACTATAGGTGTGGTAGTCATGATTGGAATGTTTTGAATTTTAAGCCCGTTTTGTCCTCCAACCACCACTTGACAACCAGTGTTGGTGTGTTTATGTCCCTGGGACTTAGTGGTTTGATAAAAGAGACCAATAGAATAAGCACCAGGCTTTAAAAAAATAAGCTTTGGGAAGGTCAATTCATTCAAGATACACACACACACACACACACACACACACACACACACACACACCTATATGATGGGCTTCTTTCATTTTTCATCTACCAAATCCACTCAAGGCTATAGCAGAAGTTACTTGCCCAAGGTGCCATGCAGTGACACTGAACTTGGAACCACATGGTTGGAAAGCAAGCTTCTTACCACACAGCCACACCCGTGCCTATAACAGCCATGCCTATATATAAACACACACACACACACACACACACATGTATCAGTAACAGATTGTGTGTATAAAAAAAACAAACAAAATACCGTCAGCCCATATTTAGACAGCATCCCTAGGGTGAGGCTGGTGAGCGGGTGGGTGGCTGTATATGTACTTACCATCCTCGTTTATTTCTATATACTTTTATCTCTACCGTCTTATTTTTTTACACACCTGGTTTGTGTACCTGTGTATGTACATCCGTATATGTTTCTCAAGCATGTGTTACATACATAGCTGTCTGTGTATTGATGTATATACATGCACAAGCCTCTCTCGTACACTTCAGTCATGTGAGTGTGTGTGTGTGTGTGTGTGTGTGTAAGCACCCCCTGCGCACACACACACATGCATATATACACACTCACACACCACTACCACCACCATCATCTCTCTCATACTTCAGTTTTCTTAAATACACATCTGTATGTGTATAGTGATGTATATACACATCTCTCTCACATACACCACACACTGTATAAACAATACACACATTCTCTCTTCATCTCTCTCTATGTCTGTCTATCTCTCTCTTTCTCTCTCATATCTATACACCCTCAAAAATAGTTGCATACACATGTACACATCTTTACATGTATATGCGATTTTCTGTGGATATGCTGATGTACTTGATACTATGCCAACACACTTTTGTTTCTGAATAATTTGCCCTAATTCTTCAGTCTTCATAAAAATCTGTGTGGTAAGGTAAGAGGTTTGCTTCCCAACCACATGGTTCTGGGTGAAACAAGTAAAAGAATACTCTCACACACACACACACACACACACACACACACACACACACACACACACACACACACACACGCACACACGCACACACGCACACACGCACACACGCACACACGCACACACACACACACACACACACACACTTATGTATTTTTTTTACTTGTTTCAGTCATTTGACTGTGGCCATGCTGGAAGTCTTGCCCAAGTTGCCACATCATGGGACTGAACCTGGAACCATGCAGTTGGGAAGCAAACTTCTTACCACACAGCCACGCCTACACCTATTCTGATCATAGTAATTAGCAATTAGTGTTGGAGATTTGCAAAAAGCAGTCCATTTGTTATATGTCATCACTAAATGTGGTATTTAGTTTAAGGTCTGCAGAGTAAATTACTCTGACGTCAGTACAATGTGTTCTATTGTTTAGTTTCAAGGTGTTCCCTAATCAAAGAACTGATCTATGATTAAAGGTGATTCAACCATGACCATCCCATCTTGGTATTGTTTCTTTGTTTTTCGCTGATGACATTGTTATCTGATACAGTCTTCTTGTTTTTAAGAGCCTCTGATGTGATTTACTGCAGGATTTTGCTATTTCTAGCAGGTTGAGTGATGTAGAATCTTCTTCACTGGCTTAGTGTTGTTCTGAATGTCATTTAACCCTAGGTTAACCCTGATGCAGCAGACCACATTCCAGCTGTGACCATCCCAATTTTTTTTTTATAGTGTATCTAGGACTACATTGCCCCATTTATTAATTTCTCTTTTTCCTATCTGTTTCAGTCATTAGACTGAGGCCATACTGGGGTTTGGTCATGAAGAAATTTTAGTCGAATGAATTGATTCCAATATTTAATTTTAAAGCCTGGTACTTTTGGTCTGTTTTTCAATGAACTGCTAAGTTACAGGGATGTAAACAAACCAACACCAGTTGTCAAGCGGTGGTGGTGGTGGTGGGACAAACACACAGTTATGCTGGGCTCCTTTCAAATTCCGAAGACCAAATCCACTCACAAGGCTTTGGTCAGGCCAAGGCTATATCAGAAGACACTTGCCCAAGGTACCACGCTGTGGGACTGGACCTAGAACCATGTGGTTGGGAAGCAAGCTTCTTAGCATACAGCTACGCCTGTGCCTATACTGTTTACCATCATCATCATATGTCCATTTTCCATGCTGGCATGGGTTGTATGGTTTGACAGGAGCTGGCCAGCTGAAGAATTGCCCAGGCTCCATGTTTGTTTTGGCATGGTTTCTACAGCTTGATATCCTTCTTAACACCAACCACTTCACATAATGTACTGGTTGCTTTTATGCAGCACTGGCACAGGTGTTTTTACATGGCATGAGCCGCCAAGATAAGGAACACTCAGCTGAAGAGGGATGCAGGAGATGTGCCTGTATGCAAGGATGACCATGTATTTACTTAGCTTGATGTGTCTTCTCAAGCACGGCAAACCACCAGAATTCTTGGACTACTTAAAAAACAAAAAAATGATGCATCACTTTTTGCCAAAAATTAGCAAGAAGATCAAGCAAAGATGATTGTGACTATCTGGTCACTGTGTATGCCACCCTAAGACTGGAAGCATCCAAATTAGTCTTGTGGAACCCACTTCATGGTGATGTAAGCAGAGAAAAATGTCATCACACTTACATGGACAACTTGATTGCAGATACAGGCCTGGAATGTATCCAGGACCTCAAGGCAGTGATGTTGGACTGAGAAAGTGTGGCAAGTGGACTTTGTTGCTGCAAGCCCAGGTTGGAACCCCACCATACTAAATATATGCTAAAAAGTTTTATAGTGCTTCAATAAATATGGGTCTATAAGACAACTACCAGACTGAACTAAACATCAGTGAAGGAATTGTTATGCTTGACTAAAACACTGTTCAGGCATTACCCCAGTATCACAGTGCATGGTCCAATAACTGTTAACCTGTTAAACAATAAATAAATTCAAGTGTTCTCTGTTTTGTTGTACTCATTATCCATGCAATGTGTCATTAGTGAATGCCATTGTGAGATGCATGAATCACATGAGGTTCCTCCTCCACTTGATATTCTGCAATTCCTTTTCTATTGAACCAAGTATTTAAAACTCTACATACATTTTATATTGCTGCTTGTTGATAATATTGATTGCTTTTGTAATTCATGCTATCATCTGTATGGATCAGTCTGTTGCATATGGTGGGTGTTGTGTATTTAGGTGTGTGTGTGCATGTGTACCTTAAGTGTAGTTTGTGAGTGATTGTCTTGTATGATAATTTTGGGTTCATTAACACCTTATCAGTGGAATTTAGTAGATGGAGACTAAAAGAAGCCTATTGTGTCTATGTATGTATGAATGTGTGTGTGTGTGTGTATATATATATATATATATATATATATATATATATATATATATATATATATATATAGTGAGTTCAAAAAAGAAAAACGACCAAAACACAACGACGTGATACAGATATTGTGTAACTGGACGCTCAGGAAAGGAAAGGAAAGAGAATTTATACGTACACACACATACACTCATACTTACATCATGCACATATGTATGTGTGTGTGTATATCTATCTATCTATCTATCTATATATATATATATATATATATATAAGAGAATTTTTGATGGAGACAATACTCCATGTATAGTACAACTGTTTTTTGTGCTTGTTTATGAGCTAAGGAGTAATGAAAATTTTTTTGTAGAAGATAAACATTTCAGTTGTGAGTACTTCACATCTGAAAACAAAATTGTGCTTACAGTGATTTATAAGACTTGGATGGGATACATGATTGTATTAAAAATTCAAATAATAACAAAATATAATAAAAATAAGATATAAAAAAATGTAAATGAAGTAAGATCTAAGAACCTGAAAACCGTGTTTGTGTGTGTAGATACATGTATTTGAGAGAGAATAAATAGCATTCAGTAATACAAGATATCATGAAGGTGAAAAAACCACGAAAAATAAAAATCAGTTTGTGTGTACCTTTGTTTTGACATTGTATGATAGTTGTAAACAAATATCATCGTCATATAGGCCAGGGGTTTTCAAACAGTGGTCCGCGGACCACAGGGGGTCCGCAAGGACAAGACAGGGGGTCCGTAGACAGCAAATACTTTTTATGGGCAATTTGATTTTATATATGTTTTTTAATCGAAATCTTTTAATTGACAATAAACCTATTTGTTAAATACTGTTAAATAAATAAATGTAAAAATATATGTTATTTTAAGCAAATATTTATGTATAAATTTCATAAGTGTTTATAAGGGTAAAGCCTGAAATATAAAGGGGTCCGCAAGTCAAAAAGTTTGAAAACCCCTGATATAGGCTATGTTGTTCACTTTCAGTCTTCCATAAAAAACATGTCCAGCCATGGGGAAATATTACATTGCTTGGAAGTAGTTGAGGGTTAGTGACTGATAGGGCATCCGCCCACATAAAATCTGTTTCAACTGATTCTGCAAGCATTGAATAGTGGATCCTAAATGGGCTGTGCCTACACTGAGGCAGTGTCTTCAAGGGCTTTTAGTTTGCCATTTTGACCCCAGTACATATTTTAGTTCAGTTCTTATTTTATCTGACTCTGTTTATCGAGTGCAGGGGTTCTCCACTATTTTTTTCCTATAGACCCCTTTGATTACTATTTTATTCTGGTGAACCCTTGTAGGTATTTGTTGTTTAAAAACCCTCTTTCTCAAAATTCCTATTTTGATTTTCTCACATTAACTTGTTTAGGTTGAATTATGTAAAATGTTAGAGGAAGAAACTTAGCTGTTTCTTGCAAAATAAATACACCTAAAACAAAAAAAAATTCTTGAACCCTTAAAATACTATTGTGGATCCCCAGTTCACTATTTTGCTCTTGTGGGCCCTCAGGGATCACATGAACGCTGGTTGAGAATCATTGATCTAGTGGCTAAATTTTGCCCTTTTTGATGTTGAGGGATGTGCAACACATTGAACTGATTTACACAAAAACATACACAGAATGTGAGTATTTTAATAAGAGTGTTGTAGTTTGCATGAAACATTGTAGTACTGAAGAAGGGAAAGAAAAAAAGAAAAGAAGAAAGTTTCTGACAATGTGGAAAGATTCACAAAAACCTGTTTATTTTAGGTGCAAAAGCTTATCCTCAGAAGGAAGGAGTCGGGAAATGTCCAGTTACACCAATTCTGTTGCCTTGGAGTTTGAGTAAGGTGATGGAATCAGTATAAGTGGACATTTCCAAAACTGCTTCCTTCTGAGGATGGGCCTTTGTCCCTGATATATAAAGGTTCTTCTGAAACATTCTGCATTGTCAGAAGCTTTCTTATTTTCCCTTTTCTTTCCCATCGTGTGTAATTTTAGCTTTTATCTTTTACTTGTTTTAATCATTGGATTGCAGCCATGCTGAGGCATTGCCTTAAAGAGTTTAGTTGAACAAATTGACCCCAGGACTTATTTTCAAGCCTGGTACTTATTCTGTCAGTCTCTTTTTTGCTAAGTTATGGGGATGTTGAGAAACCAACAACCATTGCTGAGAGGTAGTGGGAGCCACACACACACACACACACACACACACACAAGCTGCTTTCAGTGGTGATAGTGGTAATAGTATTTAGATGGTGTATGAGTGGCTTGGGTGTGTGGTCTCTTTGTGTATCTGTTGCCTCTATGTCTGAGTAGATCATGTGTTTGTGTGTGAGTGCATAAGGGGCCTATTGATTTAATGAGGTTGGATGTATGTGTTTGTATATATACAAACATAAGTGTGTATATATATATATATATATATACACAGACGCACGTATTGTGTGTGTATGTATATGCAAGTGTGAATGTGTGTGTGTGTATGTATATGCATGCATGTGTGTGTGTGTGTGTGTGTGTGTGTGTGTGTGTAATTATTGTTGTGCTCAGATTTCTTCTCTGTGCTGTTATTCTGTTTTACAAATCCTTGCTGATTGTGCAACATTAGTTGAACAATTCCATGAAAAGTGACGATATGCAAAACCCAAAATAGCACAGATCATTCTCAACAACAACACACACACACACACAGACACACACACACACAGACACACACACACACAGACACACACACACACACACACACACACACACACACACACACACACACACACACATTTCATTCAGGTGTTAACCCTGGAATTTACCCTGTTAAGCTCGTGCATGAATCAATGGCTGTATATATTATTGCATAATATAGCATTATTCATGAATTCAAATGAAACAATTATAAATTGAACTAATAAAAGGGTTTGCTCACTTCATTCTTCTTTATATATATTCTGTTACTTGTTTCAGTTATTTGATTGCAGCCATACTGGGGTACCGTCTTGAGGCATTTTAGTTGAACTAATCAACTCCAGTACTTTTCTTTTTAAGCTTGATACTTACTCTAGTGGTCTCTTTTGCTGAACTGCTAAGTTATGGGATGTAAACACACCAACATCAAGCTTTGGTAGGGGACAAGCACAGACACACACTCACACATTTTCAGTTTCCATCTACCAAATTCACTCACAAAGCTTTGGACAGCCCAAGGCTATAATAGAAGATACTTAACCAAGATACCATGCAATGGGACTGAAGCCGGAACCATTTTAGTTGGGAAGCAAGCTTCTTACCACACGGCCATGCCTGTGATATGTGTGTATAAAATTTATTCACTATTCACTACCTGTGCATATTCTGTGTACTGTTCATGCAGTTTTGGTTACTTTTTCTGATGAGTTGTACTGCATCTGAGCGCTGTATACAATAAGTTTATTATTATTATAATTTCAAGCTATATACTCTCACTTTTACAGACTGCTTCTTCATCCCCTCATCTCCTTCACCTACTCACTTCTACTTACCTCATGCCCTTGTGGGGCACCTCATTGCCATTATGTGTCTCTTTGCAGCTTCTGATCATTTCCTCTTCTTTTCTGTCTCCTCCTACTAAATGTGAATAGACATGCAAATCCTTTACAAGATCCTGCTCTGATTCCTCCTCTAAGGTTTGTAGTCCTGTAAGCTGCACAGTGACCTCAATAGTACAGTTGGTGTGAAAAAAGCACCCAGTACATGTTGTAAAGTAGTTGGCTCCAGCTGTGGAAACCATGCGAAAACAGACATTGGAGCACAATTTGGTCCTTATCAAATACTGTCAACTCATCTAACTCATGCCAGCATGGAACATGGACATTAAATTATGATGATGATATCTTTGTTTCAGCCATTAGGCTACAGCTGTGCCAGGGGACCACCCATCATCATCAACATCATTATTTAACATCTGTTTTCCATTTTGGCATGGGTTGGACAGTTTGACCAAAGCTGGTAAAGCCAAGGGCCTCACCTGGCTCCATTGTTCTGGCATTGTTTCTACAGATGGATGCCCTTCTTAATGCCAACCACTCCACAGAATGTATTGGGTGCTTTTAATGTTGCACTAGCATGAATGCTTTATATGCAGCACCAGTGCCAGTATCAATTCTGCTGTAGTGGACAGGTCTTCTTCCATACAACAATGTGCCAGATATCTCAGTCTTCGTCATCACCTCAAGTGTCTCGAGACTGGTCTTCAATCTATACACATGTATGTATTGTACCATATGTATTTGCTGAACTACATTTTAAGATTAGATTATAAATTTTAAGTGTATGTCTGTCTATGTATGTGTACACACACACACATTTCATGACTTTGGCTGTTTATTTAAGAATATATTATTTTTGTGAGTTTTCTGTCCATTATCAATGATTGTCAAATAGTATGCACAAACACACAATCATATACAGACTGTCCTCATTTAATGACCTACCTATTTAACGACCACTTGGAGTTACGACGAACTTTACAAGCCGTCATTACATATTTTACAAAATATAAAACTTAAAAACTTTAACTGTCGTATTATGCGCTGTACGGGAACTGCCATCGTGATGGCAGCGCATCCCGAGCACTCAGCCTCACGCTCGCTCTCTCTCACTCTCCCGCCTGTGGTCAGCCAGGCAACACAGTGACACTCTCTGTACCTATATTACTATTTCGTCTCTTTTTTTGTAAACACAGTTTCATGGGTGCCTTTTACGTGTCACCAGCACAGGTACTTTTCACGTGCCTATGAGTGGCACTCATGCCAGTGACACATAAGAGGCAACACATTACACTTTTGGGGTGTTTGGCATTAGGGAGAGCACCCAGCCATAGAAACCGAGCCAAAAGATTGGAGCCTGGTGCAGCTCTCTGGCTTACCAGCTCCAGTCAAACCATCTTACCCATGCCAGCATGGAAAATGGAGACTAAATGATGATGATGTGAAATATAGGCACTGTGTATAAGCCATGTGTTTTTTCCTCTTTGTAATCAGAAAAAGAAATTGATCTAACTTGACTCACTGTCTATTAATATTTCATCAGAGATGGTTACTCATTTTGAAAACAGAAATATTAGCTTATAGTTATTTATAGTATATGCTCTCTTTACTCTCTTTACTCTTTTACTTGTTTCAGTCATTTGACTGCGGCCATGCTGGAGCACCGCCTTTAGTCGAGCGAATCGACCCCAGGACTTATTCTTTTTGAAGCCTAGTACTTATTCTATGAGTCTCTTTTGCTGAACCGCTAAGTTATGGGGACGTAAACACACCAGCATCGGTTGACAACCAATGCTGGGGGGACAAACATAGACACACAAACACACACATACACACATATATATATATACATGTATACGACGGGCTTCTTTCAGTTTCCGTCTACCAAATCCACTCACAAGGCTTTGGTCGGCCTGAGGCTATAGTAGAAGACGCTTGCCCAAGGTGCCACGCAGTGGCACTGAACCCGAACCATGTGGTTGGTAAGCAAGCTACTTACCACACAGCCATTCCTGCCCGTACAAGTCATTCTCTTCATCATAATTTTACATCTGTTTTCCATGCTGGCTTGGGTTAGGTAGCTCAATGGGATCTTACAAGCTGGTGGACATGTCATGCTCTATTTAAAAAAAACAAAAACTTTTGACATGATTGCTGTGGCTGGATGCTGTTTCTAGTACCAACCACTTGCCTGTGCATACTGGGTGTGTTTTTCACGGCACCAGCCCTACACAGGTTGCATTGCTGTTGGTGAAAAAGTCATCTCAAGCCCTGCATTGTGTCTACTCAGATCTATCAACAACTACCTAACCCTTTTGCATTTAAACTCCAGCCTGTTTTATGCCAAAACTGACCAGATCTGACCTCTTACACCTCCACAATGTCATTCTAAAACAATCAATCACATCACCAAATTTCAAAGTTCAGATAATGCATGATTAATTCAAAGCAATGGGAATAAATAAACAGTATATTTGACGGAATAATCTGAATGCTTTAGGCTTAATGTGTACTGGGTGTTTTTTGTGGCACCAGCACTGGTGGTTAGGAGGCGGAGCACCTTGCAGCTTGCAAACTGAAAGTGACCACCCATGATGGATGGAACAGATTTATTGTTGGAGGAGGATAATGGAGATAATAACAGAGGGAAAAGTGTTAGGGGTGGGAGTGATGGAATCAGGGTAAGAGTAACAGTCAGTGTGAAGGAGATAGGTGGAGAACATTGGGGGAGGGGCAAGCTGAGTTGGTGGACCCACAAATAGAGTAAGTCAGTCTGCTTACCATGTCAGCTTGGGTTGGACTGCTCATCAGGGCCCAAGTTCTTGGAGTTACATAAAGACTAACAGATGTTTAGTGTAGAGAGAAATTGGAGGGAAAGTGAATTTGGGGCTTAATTGGTTTGTTCTAATTAACCCTCATCCTATTTGAGGGAGGCAGTCTGGTAAACAATGTGCAGCCACACATTCTCCAGCTCTAAACCTGAGTATTGGATGCAAACCTGAGTGTCACTGCCCTTAATGTGGAGGAGAGAAGAATCAATAAATACAAGGGCCAGGTGCTATCAGTTTGTGCTGCATGCCATTGAGATGTCAGATGTTCTTAGGCCCCATACTACCAATTTTCTCTGCAAAATAGGGATAACGATAGCCCATTAGAGAAATGAGCCATGTGAGGTGGAGAGGCTGCTATATTGAGGGTTGCTAGCCATTTTCTGTTGCAATACCATTGCACTCATTATCACAGGATGCGGCTGTGGACCATTGCCCCAACCTCCATCTTCTGCTGCTTTATCCCACTTTTTCTTTTATCTCTTTTTTTTTCTTGTTTCTTTGTAATTATACATTATAAATAAAATATTTGCACCACTGCCCAAATGTTGGCAATGTGTATTAATTAATTAATTAATACTAATGGATGTTCTAAAAAGCATTTGTTTTGTTAATTGTCTGGTAGACTTATGGGTATATGATACACGTTCTTAGCAACTACAATATCATCCTCTCTCTCTTCCTCTCTCTCTTCCTCTCACCTTCCTCTCTCTCTTCCTTTTCTTCTCTCCTTTTCCTCTCTCTCTCTCTCTCTCTCCCTCTTCCCCCCTCTCCCTCCCTCTTACTTCCTCTCCTTCTCTCTCTGGTCCAAAAAATGATCAGCTGAACTGTGATGAAGTAATGATAACCACTGAAACTAGGTTGGTTTCAGTGGTTTTTAAGGAAGAAAGAAAATTTTCGTTTTCTGATACCACAGAAAGACAAAAAAAGGCCATGGTTTGACCAGAGTATCTACTTTTCATAGTCAGATTAAAAATCTGTTTACTAACAACACATCTTTTAAGTCTGTTTTACTTCTCCATTGCACCACGTCTCAATAAAAATGTTGTGAGGTGCTTCTCTCTCTCAGTGCTACTTTAGCATGCAGTCTATTGCAATATCTGCAGTTATTGCTGTGAATGACATGATCTGGTTTACAATTAACCCTATTTAAGGGGCACATGATGTTTTGGTATGTGTAACCAAAAAGATCAAAGGTTTTTATTTTCTGAAGTAAAGATTATTTTCCAACATAACATGGCAGTCCTGGTTTAGGACGAATGTTGTTGTAATTTAGCCCCAGGAGACATCGTCTCCAGCTGGCTATACGACATGATCTGTGCCCTTATATTTTTGAACAAGGGAATCTAGCACCCCCACTCAGCTCAAAACAATATCTGTGTATCGCAATTTCTGGGTTATTTCCCTTCATCAGCACTGAATAATTGTTTGGCTAGAGGTGGCGCTACCAAATTCCCATTTTTCTTTTTTCTGTTGTGATTGAAATTGATGGATGCTTATAGAAAACTAAGGATAAAGTGTCTGAAACTATTTTATTAGTATGTAAAACTATATAAGTTATATAATTTTAAATTATATCTACTGAAAGACGATCCCTGATCAGCTATTACATTTCAAAACATTTGTTTCATCAGGCTGATGGATTGTCCTCAGAGTCCTTTCAGCTTGTATCACTTGGGCTGATCAATTGGCCTGGGTGTCCCAAGAGGGTTAAACTGCATACTAAAGTGTAAATGGCCAGGTAGACCACATACTAAAGTGGTACTTCTCTCTCTCTCTCTCCCCCCCATCTAGTTGCACTCATAATCACAAGATCATGGTTTTGATCCCTGGACCAAGCAATGCATTTTGTTTGTGAACAAACACATCATTTTATGTTGCTCCAGAATGGCATCCCTCTCAGAGGGTATGTTCATATTCATGATCACTTGTATGCCAATAGGCCTGCTTGCCTACTCAGCAAGGTGGTGTTGTTTGAGTGTTACAACAGTGTGAGAAAATGCATTGTGACCAGTGGTGTGTAACAATATCCAGTAGTTTGGTTGATATAGTGATGTCATGCAGTCATGCTGGAGCACTGCCTTGACACTTTTTAGTTGAATAAATCAACACCAGTACATTTTTTTTTAACCTTGGTACTAATTTTGTTGGAATCTTTTGCTGAACTGCTAAGTTACAGGGATGTAAACACACCACCTGTTGTCAAGCAGTGGTCTCATACACACACACACACACACACACACACACACACACACACACACACACACACACACACACACACACACACACACACACACACACACACACACACACAAGCTTTCAGTTTCCGTCTACCATTTCCATTCACAAGGCTTTGGTTGGTCTGAGGCTGTAGTAGAAGACACTTGCCCAAGGTGCCACACAGTGGGACTGAACCCTGAACCATGTGTTTGGAAGCAAGCTTCTTGCCACACACACACACACACAGCCGAAGCAGACACAGTAGCCTGGGGTAGTCTTCCACCTGGCTGGTTCCTGTCAAACCGTCCAACCCATGCCTGCATGGAAGAAAGACGTTAAACGATGATGATGATGATGGTAATGGTGTTGATCCTACTCTCCCAAAATTGATTTGTGAAATTAATGGTAAGGTGAGTGAGCAATTGTGATGTGTGTGTCTGTGTGTGTAACTAATATATATTAAAAACACTCTTCATCGTTATACCGTTACAGTTACCATATATATCTCCCACCCCGCAGAATATGCTCACCCACACGCAGTGTGTATATTCTTCTCCCCCTCCTTTCTCTCTACTCATACTGCATTCATTTCTCTGTTTTGTTCTGTTCTTCCCTGTCCCCTCCCCCCTTTTTTTTCTCTTCCTCATCATCCCCTTCTTTTTTTTTGTCTATCCAACCTTGCTAACTCTACCATGGCAATGTAGGTAGCAGTGACCCAGTTGCTGAAGACTCCCTACCCATTTCATCTCTGTCAGCAGCAGCAGCAGTTACTGCGGTAGGATTTTGTCGGAAGCACAAATATTTGGTCTGTAAGCTATATACCGTGATAGTATAGTGCGGTATGTGTGTAAATGAGAGGCTTGTGTGTGTGTGTGTGGGTGGTAGTGTGAGAAATTTTGTACTGAAAAAAGAAAAAAAAATGAAATTACATCAGACTGCTGACTCCTGTTAAATTTACGTGTATGTGTGTAATATCTGCATGTGTGTATATGTGTGTTTATAAAATACAACCAAAAATTAAAAAAATAAATCAGAAAGACGAGATGAATGAATAGCAAACAGGGTGTATTTGTTAAATACTCAGGAAAAATGGAAGATGAAAGATAAAAAGGAGAGAAAGAAAAAAACGTGTTTAAATTGTGAGTATATACAGATGTATATACTCATTCATAGACATGTATATTTGTGTGTATATATACACACACACACATATTTACCCATACACACGTATGAATCTCTACTTATACCTTTTTCTCTCTTTTACTTGTTTCAACCATTAGACTGCGGCCGTGCTGGGGCACCACCGTGAAGAATGTTTTAGTTGAATGAATCGGCTTCAATACTTAAAATTTTTTTAAAGCTAGGTACTTATTCTATCGATCTTTTCGCTGAACCGCTAAGTTACTGGGACGTAAGCACACCAACACCGGTTTTCAAGCGGTAGTAGAAGACCCACTCAAAGACTCACACACACACTTGTATATACACATATACAATGGGCTTCTTTCAGTTTCCGTCACAAGGCTTTGGTCAGCGTAGGGCTATAGTAGAAGACACCGGCCCAAGGTGCCACGCAGTGGCACTGAACCTGGAACCATGTGGCTCGAAAACAAGCTTCTTACCACACAGCTACGCTTGTGTCTATATTGTATTTCTTTTATCTTTTACTTGCTTCAGTCATTAGGCTGTGGCCATGCTGGGGCACTGCCCTGAAGAATTTTTTGTCAAATGAACTGACCCCAGTACTTATTTTTAAGTTTGGTACTTATCCTATCGGTCTCTTTTGCTGAACTGCTAGTTTCAGGGGTATAAACAAACCAAAACCAGTTGTCAAGCAATGGTGGAGGACAAACACAAAGACACACACACACACACACACACACACACACACGATGAGCTCGTTTCAGTTTCCATGTATCAAATCCACTCACAAGGCTTTGGTCAATCCGGTTCTATTGTAGAAGTTACTTGGGACTGAATTCAAAACTAAATGGTTAGGAGATGACTTTGCAAGTTTAAGTAACTTATAACTGAATGTTAGCTTTCAATAGAAAGTGTTTTATCTTTGGCTCCAGAAGAACATGTTCACCTAGTTTTGTTCCAGCCCAAGTGTACCCCCCCCCATTCTAGTGCCCATGTATATCCATACAGTATCTTCATACACCAGTGTTGTCCACAGAAAATCGCTTTGTTTCCAGCAACAGTTAATAATCCTCTCGATGTTTTCACCCCACATTTTTACTGCCTACTATGCTTTCAATTCACCCATCTCCTCTGCTAATTACATCACCTAGGTAACAAACACTATCAACTACTTTTGGAGTCTGCTGAGCATTTGAAAATATTAATTTCACTGGTGCAATTTGCTGCTAACTACTACTGTACAGAATGTACCTTCTCTGTTAACCCGCTTGTGATCCTGTAATCTTTCTTATGCATTCATAGCTTACATTAAGTGCAGCATATGGTTTTTCTACATATTTTGTTTCTGCATTATTAACCATGACCACTGCCCAAAAGGTCATAGAACCATGTATTCTTGTTAACTAAAACGTTTGTGTGTTTGGTTTACTTTCATCTTTTAGCATTTAGGTAATATGTATCCCCACTTTAAAGTGGATATTCTGTTTGAACAAATTATACTATGGTAAATGCCATAAGAGGAACTCTTATATTGGCTTTTGGTGCAAAATGCACTTGTGAGGAGATAAATCCATGCCACTTCCAGTGCTGGCACTACCAGATTGCCAGTAAGCTTGTTAAAATATAATTTAGAAGCTGTATGAATACCAAGAGGTAATATTTATCCCCACTTAAACGTGGATGTTCTGTTGGAACAAGCTATACTGCCATAGATACCATGAGAGAAACTGTAATGTAGTCTTTTGATGCCATATGCACTCTTGTTTATATTGCTAGGATTGTTTATATCTGTCACTAGTATATATTTTGTAACAAGCGCACTGGCTAATCATTACACCAGTGCCTAGCACTGTTTTTCTATACATCACTAGCAGGGAGATGAGTTTCCATTATCACAGCCAGTTGAGTATCCATCATTGCAAAGACCAAGGAAGGTTGAAATCACTTGATCTATTGATCTTGGTGCAGGAGATGACAGAGATTTATCTCCCTGTTAGTGATATAAATGAGAGTGCATTTTGCACCAAAAGCCAATATGGGGGGTTCTCTCATGGTATTTACTGCAGTATAGTTTGTTCTAAGAGAACATCCACATTTAAGTGGGGATAAAGATTATCTCTCGGTATTAATACTGTCTTTGTCACTAATATATTGGGTTGGCAACTAAGTTCCCACCGTTTTTTTAAAATTTAAATTTTTTAAAAGGTTTAATAAAAAAAATAACAATTAATTAATGTATTCACCTTTGTTGTTTAAAACTTCTTCCCAACTTTCAACAAGATTTCCAATGCCTCGTTGGTAGAAATCACCCGATTTCGACTTGAAAAATTGATCCAACCAAGCTGTCAATTCTGCATCAGTATTGAAGGAAACTCCACACATAGCATTTGAAAGAGGTGGAAATCCATTGGTGCCAAATCAGGAGTGTATGGTGGGTGTGGCAGCACTTCCCAGCCTTGCGTTTGAATGGCTTCCTCGGTCATATTGGCGATATGAGGGTGGGCGGTGTCGTGCAACAGAAGAACTCCATGCTGCCGATTAGGTCTTTTCTCTTGAATAGCCATGTTGAGTCGTTCCACCTGTTGAACATAGAATTCTGTGTTGACCGTTTGGTTCCATTCAAGCAGTTCATAATGGATAATCCCTTCCCAATCCCACCATATGCACAACATCATTCTACGCGGATGAAGATCTTGTTTACCGGGGCTAAGCCTTTCTTTATGCTGCTTCATATTGATGTACAGGCACCATTTTTCGTCGCCAGTAACGATTCGGTAAAGAAATCGTTGCTTGTGTCCATGAGTTGAGCAGTAACGAGCAAGCAAACCAGCGGAGATTGTGGCTTGTTGATTTTTGTTGTTGTCACTTAAAGCATGCGGAACCCATGCTCCATACTTCTGAACCTTTCCCATCGAGTGAAGATGCTTCTCTATAGCAGTGTGTGAGCATTCCATTTTCTCTGCCAGTTCCCTTGTCATTTGATGAGTATTTTCATGCAAAAGTTGGTTTAATCGATCTTCATCGAACTCAACTGGACAGCCAGAACATCTTTGAGATCAAAATTTCCATTTTTGAACTTGGTATACCAATCACGAGTGGTTCTTTCAGCTATGACACCCTCTCCATACACGGCACAAATGTCGCAAGCAGCTTTTGGGACCTTAGAACCTTAATTAAAAGCAAAAAGGTGTCCAAAATGCTCGTTTTTCTTAACTTGACATTCCATTTTAATGATCTGAAAATAAACAAAAATTAACGAAAATTAACAAGAGAGAGAAAAAAAAAAAAAGATTCCAAAATGATTCAAAAATAGAATTCTTGAAAAAAATAGATTCCAAAATTTTAAATGAATGGCGGGAACTTAGTTGCCAACCCAATATATCCTTTAGCATTTAAACTAGTATCTGTCCCCCCCCCCCCGCCTCTAGTCTACATGCATTATGATCAGCGTTTGCCAGATCTGGCCTCCCACAGCTACCTTGCAATGTCATTCTACAAATAAACAATCACACTGAAATCTTGAAGCCATAATTACTTCAAAACAATGTGCATCAACGTCACTCAAACTGCTTTCACAAATTCCCATGACTCCCTGTCACCATCCAGTTCCGTTATTATGGATTTGAATTGGAAACTTGAGTTATGGTGAATCTTTCATTACTTGATTACACAATCAGGGATGCCACCCCTATGGATGCATTGCAGTCACTCTCTTCATAGAACTTGGTGATCCTAACAGTTAATCTTCTAGCATTCCTCCACTCAGCATCACCGTAAGAAGCACTGCTGCCTCTTCCCAATTTGCCATGATGCTTTTGCAGATTGCCATGAGTCCCTGTAACCATCCAGTTCTATTAATATAAATTTGAATTGGGAGCTTGAGTCACAGTGAATCTTTCATTAGCTGATTCCGCAACTACGGATGCCACCCCTATGGATGTATTGCAGTCACTCTCTTCATAGAATTTGGTGATCCTCGGATTCCTTCACTTGGCATCACTAAGAAGCATCATTGGCTCAGTTGAGCTCTTCTGCTACCTTTTCACAATCTGCTCTGCTGCAATCCCATGACTTCACAATATCCCTGGCAGGGTGGCTGAATGGATGCTATGCCTATAACTCTACCAGGCATGTTCATCACTCTGTGAGGTATTTTCAAATTACCTGAATACCCAAGTGAATAAATAAGCATTACATTTGACAGAGTAATTTGATTACTAAAGGATTAAAGTATCTCTATTCTGGGCTCTGCTTATTTGTTTGGTATATTTTGTTGACAGTGTCTCTATATATATAGCTTGCAGAAGAGAGATAAAGGAATAATCTTTGATTTAGGTCAAAAGACTGCGAAGAGATGTAGATAATTTGCTGTATATATATTATCATGTATATGCATATATATGTATAGAGCAGATTGTATGGTGCTTGTGTACAAAGTGCATGTAGTGAAGTGTATGCATCTATGAGTACCAAAACTTATCAAACATTTTGAATCTTCATACATTGCTAACTTGGCTAGTTTCTCTTCTTTTCTTTTTATACTTTCTGTCTCTCATTCCAACATGTCTGATCATAACCTGTTATTTTCTTTTTCTTCTCTTCATCTGCTTTCTTTCCTCATTTTTTTTTTCTGTAGATGAGTTTAGGCTCAAAACATCCAAAATTTCTTCCATTTTTCTTGAGCATCAAACTAATGCACTTTGTTTGCTGTTCCCTTACCTGTCTCTGTCTTTTGCTTTTTGTACAACTTTGATATATATATATATATATATCATCATCATCATAATCATTTAACATCTTTTTTCTATGCTGGCATGGGTTGGACAGTTTGACAGGAGCTGGTAAGCCAGCAAGCTGCACCAGGCTCCAATTGTCTGTTTTGGCTTGGTTTTGGTTTCTGTGGCTGGATACCCTTCCTAATGCCAACTACTTTACAGAGTGCATGGTGTTCTTTATACATGGCACCAGCATGGGTGCTTTTTACATCTCACCAGCACCCATGAGCTTGCAAGACAACTGAGAGGAGGAGGGGAACCAAGAGATTAGTATATGGTAGGGGGACAGAGGTAGCCCTTTTACTGTTGAGGAGATACTTGGCTACCTCTGTAGGACAAGAAGGTGAGAGAGAAATAGAGAGACAGTCAAAGCGTGCGAGAGAGCCTGCCCACGGGGAACAGCGGAGGGGGTAGTATAATTAGTACAGAGAGGATAGAGGCAGGGATATTCCTTAGGAGTGTGAAGGGAGATATTTAGAGATAGAGATGCTTTCCAACCATATTGTCCTACTGTTTGGCACCTTGGGCAAGTGTCTTCTACTGTAGCCTCAGGCTGACCAAAGCCTTGTGAGTGGATTTGGTAGACAGAAACTGAAGGAAGCCTGTGGTATATATGTGTGTGTGTGTGTGTGTGTCTATGCATGTGTGTCCTGACAACCAGTGTTAGTGTGTTTTGGTCCCCGTAACTTAATGGTTTGGGAAAAAAAAAGACAATAGAATAAGTACTAGGCTTAAGAAATAACTCCTGTGGTTGATTTGTTTGATTAAAAACCCTCCAAGGCAGTGCTCCAGCATGGCCACAGTCAAATGACTGAAACAAGTAAAAGAATAATAACAAGTGATGATGAGAGGAATTGGAAGTTGCTAGGAGTGGGTAGTATAGATATGTGAGGGCATGGAGAGTGTGCAAATAGGTGCACAAGGGAGAGTGGAGGGGCCTACAGTAGGTGCTGGAGGTGTGAGGAAGATGGGCTGTGGGAGAGTCTGACATAGGACAGAATTACATGTGTGAAAGAGGGGGTGGGCATGGACTATAAAGGATATGCCTGTATGTATGGTTGGCCATGATTTTACTTAGTTTGATGTGTCTTCTCAAGCATAGCAAATTTCCTGAAGTTTCGCTCTCTTCTCCTCTTTTAAGTGAGGCTCAACATCTGAAGATCATTTCTCACCACTTCATCTCGCGTCTTCCTCGGTTTACCCCTTCCACAGGTTCCCTCCTCAATTAAAGATCAGCTCTTCACACAGCTGTCCTCATCTACATGTATCACATGACCAGACCAGTGTAGTCTTCTCTCTTGCACATATCTGATGCCTCTTATATTCAATTTTTTTCTCAAATCACTTACACTCTGTTGTACATGCACCCTGGCATTACCCATTCAGTGGAGCATACTTATTCGCGCACTTACACTTTCAGAACTTCCTCCACCATTGCTAACTTGGTCGTCTTGGTAATGGAAGTTACCTACTACTTCAAAGGATCCTTGTTGTCACTTGAGGAAGTCTATTCTCTATACATTCATGGTGTTTATTATATTCACATGTCTATCACACACAAAGATTATTTTTTCTATTAACCTTCGTATGATACTACTGCACTTATGTGTCCACAGCTCACACTGTGTACATTGTATGGAGTTCCTACGTACACCGTTTCTACTTGTTGAGCAGAGCCATCTCATTGAAGCGATTAACGATTTGGCTGTTTTCCTACTTACTAGGGCTTTGCACTTAGGTAAATTAATTCTAAAGCTCTTTGGATCCAGACCTTGCTTCTACACCTGAAATTTTGTCTCTAGTTCAGGTAGCTATAAGAACAAGGTCATCAGCCTAAAGGAACTCCCAAGGGCAGCTAATCTTAAGTTCTTCTGGAGGACTATCTTTTATCTTTTACTTGTTTTGGTCATTAGACTTCAGCCATGCTGAGGCACTGCCTTGAACAATTTGCTTTAGTGGAAAGAATCAACCCCAGAACTTTTTTTTTTTAAGCCTGGTACTTATTCTATCGGTCATCTTTTGCTGAAACACAAAGTTATGGGTACGAAAACACACCAACACCAGTTGTCAAGTGGTGGTGGGGGACAGACACAGACAGACAGATATACTCTCACACACGTGCACGCACACACACACACACACGCACACACATATATATGACAGGTTTCTTTCAGTTTCCATCTACCAAATCCACTCACAAGGCTTTAGTCGTCTAAGGTGCCTCAGAGTGAGACTGAACCCGGAACCATGTGGTTGGGAAGGAAGCTTCTTATCACACAGCCATGCCTGCACCTATGTATATTTCATTTTTGTGTTTGGTTTGCAAGATTCTTGATGTGAATTTGTGTGTTGAAACAAATTTTGTCATGTCTGGGGAGAGTCATTACACTGATACCAATAACACACGATATTATAACACACACAACAATCAATTCCAGTCCTTTATTATTAGTCAACTGGTTAAATATCTACCCAACTAACTAATCAATCAGTTGTTTAACTTGTTGCTGATTAAACAGTGGATTTTTAAAAACTTTTTTTGTTACCCAAAGTTCTTTTGCTGCCATTCACAACGATTTCAGTGACTCTTTCTCTCTCTCTCTCTCTCTCTTCCACTTTGCTATTGAGGCCATGTTTGCCTGTCTGAGACCTAGTTGCTTGCATGTGTGTGTATAGGTGTGTGTTTAAGAGGCAAGGGTGAGTGATAATGACTGACAGGTTTGTGTGTGCGTGTGATTTGTTGCACACACAAACCTGTCAGTCATCACCACCCTCCCTTCTTCTCCTAAGCTACACACACACACACACACACACACACACACACACACACACACACACACACACACACACACACACATTATTTATATTCATTAAAAACAAAAGCTGGAAAATTTGGTATATTTTTAATTTCATGTTACATGCATTTCATTATAGCATAAGAGAGTTCAGTGCCAATTTTGGAAGTCAATTACATTGACTCCAGAGTTGAACTGGTAGTTATTTTATTGACCCGGGAAGGATGAAAGGCAAAGTCGACCTCAGCAGAATTTGAACTCAGAATATAAAGATGGATGGAATACTGCTAAGCATTTTGTCTGGCGGGCTAACAATTCTACTAGCTCACTGTCTTATGTGAATATAATTATAAAAATGAATAATAATAATAATAATAATAATAATAATAATACTTTCTACTATAGGTACAAGGCCTGAAATTTGGGGGGAGGGGACCAGTCAGTTACACTGACCCCGGTGTTTCACTGATACTTAATCTATCAACCCTGAAAGGATGAAAAGCAAAGTTGACCCTGGGGGCATTTGAACTCAGAATGCCAAGACAGGCAAAATACCGTTTAAGCAGTTTGCCAAGATACTAGCAATCCTGCCAGCTTGCTGCCTTGATGATGATGATGATGATGATGATGATGATGATGATGATGATGATGATGATGATGATGATGATGATGATGATGATGATGATGATGATGATGATGATGATGATGATGATGATGATGATGATGATGATGATGGTGGTGGTGGTGGTGGTGGTGGTGGTGGTGGTGGTGGCGGTGGTGGCGGTGGTGGCGGTGGTGGCGGTGGTGGTGGTGGTGGTGGTGGTGGTGGTGGTGGTGGTGGTGGTGGTGGTGGTGGTGGTGGTGGTGGTGGTGGTGGTGGTGGTGGTGGTGGTGGTGGTGGTGGTGGTGGTGGTGGTATAAAGACAGCCTGTGGTCATGACTGACCATGGGATTGCACCTGGAAAGTTACCCTCCCAGGCAAGGTTGTTTATGGAAGACCAGCAGTCACCCAGGCATACCAGCTTCCCTTCTCCACACCATGGATGTTATCCAAGGGGAAGGCAAAGGCCGATACAGCTTGGCACCAGTGATGTCTCAACTCATTTCTACAGCTGTGGAAACTGGAGCAATGTGAAATAAAGTGTCTTGCTCAAGAACACAACACACTGTGGACACATAAAAGACTCCTTTAGGTCATGAATGACCATGCAATTACACCTAGAAAGTAACCCTTCAAGGCACATGTCCGGGCAAGGTTGTTTATGGAAGACCAGTAGTCACCCATGCATACCAGCATCCTCTCTTCACGCCACCAATGTCATCGAAGGGAATGGCAAAGGCTGATACAGCTTGGCACCAGTGATGTCTCAACTCATTTCTACAGCTGAGTGAACTGGAGCAATGTGAAATAAAGTGTCTTGCTTAAGAACACAACACACAGCCCAGTTTGGGAACTGAACTCACTACCTCATGATTGTGAGCCTGGAACTCTGACCACTGAGCTATGCACCTTCACACATGTAGAACACCTGCATGGGATTTCTTATCTGCAATTCCTCAGACAAAGTTTCAAAAATGATTATTGGAATGTGTAGATGTACTTCATGATGACATAGCTTAGATCATAGCCCCTGCTATTCACTAATCATTTATTTCATGTATGAATATGTGTATTTAGTGCAAGTAAAAATGTTTGGATGTGTATGTATGAGAGGGTGCTGAAAAGTTCCTGGCTTTGGGTAAAATAAAATACAGGAGGGTCAGTTAATTATGGTTTTATACAACACATTCCCCTCTCAGATTCACACAGTTATTGCAGTGGTCCTTCAGTTTTTCTAAGCCCTGTAAAAAGAACTCAGAACGTTGGGCCCCTAATCAGGCCTTTTGTAATACACTTAGAGCCAGGAACTTTCAGCACCCCTTCATACATGTCTGTATGAAATGAATATAAATTGAAATATAAATTGATTTAAACTTACATAAAAATATACTTATATTCATTTATATATTAGATAAGTTTGTGAATGGACATCTGTGTGTGTGTGTGTATATATATATATATATATATATATCTCATCATCATCATCATCATCATCATTGTTTGCTTTCCATGCTTAGCATTGGTTGGACGATTTGACTGGGGACTGGTGAAACCAGATGGCTACACCAGGCTCCAATCTGATTTGGCAGAGTTTCTTCAGCTGGATGCCCTTCCTAACGCCAACCACTCCGAGAGTGTAGTGGGGGCTTTTATGTGCCACCGGCACGAAGGCCAGTCAGGCGGTACTGGCAACGGCCACGCTCAAAATGGTGTGTTTTATGTGCCACCCGCACAAGAGCCAGTCCAGGGGCACTGGCAATGATCTCGCTCGAAAGTCTTTACACATGCCACGGGCACAAGTGCCAGAAAGGCGTCGCTGGGCACAGGTGCCATCATGATTTCGCTTTCGCTTGCCCCAATAAGTCTTCGCAAGCTGAGTTTCGTGTCCAATGAAGGAGACGACGTTGGCATGGGTGCCAGTCATCGAATTTAGTTCGGCTTCGATTTCACTTGCCTCAACAGGTCTTCACAAGCAGAGTTTAGTGTCCAATGAAGGAAAGGTACGCATAAGTGGGCTGGCTACACCCCTGGCAGAGGCCTTGGATTTAGGTCTCTCTTGGCTTGCCGGGACTTCTCACGCACAGCATATTTCCAAAGGTCTCGGTCAGAAATCATCGCCCCGGTGAAGCCCAATGTTCGAAGGTCTTGCCTCATATATATATATATATATATATATATATATATATACAAAATTAAGAGGAATGACCACCAAAAGTGCACTCCTAAATGCTAGAAATAGATGCCAAATCACCTAACCACGAAGAGTATGTTCTCAAGAAAAAAATTTCAACAAGACGCCAGACTGTAAAAATGAGCAAGACAAATGAAAATATACAAAATAAAAAAGAAATAAAATATTTTTTATTTTTTTATTTTATATATTTTCATTTGTCTTGCTCATTTTTACAGTCTGGCGTCTTGCTGAAATTTTTTCCTTGAGAACATACTCTTCGTGGTTAGGTGATTTAGCATTTATTTCTAGCATATAGGAGTCCACTTTTGGTGGTCATTCCTCTTAATTTTGTATGTAATATAATTTTAATCTTCATATTTTTTTAAATATGCTAAGCCACTGGTTTTAATTGATTAATATCAATTTCTACCCTCATTATTAAATTTTATATATATATATATAGGCATGACTGTGTGGGGAAGAAGCTAACTTTACAATCATGTGGATTCAGTTTCAGCCTCATTGCACTGTGAGTGAATTTGGTAGAAGAAAATTAAGCTTATTGTGTGTGTGCGTGTACATATATATATATGTGTACATGTGTGTGTGGTTTGTTTATGTCTTTGGAACTTAGTAGTTCAGCAAAAGAAACCAAGAGAATAAGTACCAGACTTAGTACAGGAGTTGATTTGTTCAACTAATCCCTCCAAGGCAGTGCCCTGGAATGACTGCAGTCCTATGGCTGAAACCAGTAGAAGATAAAAAATATATTAGCTTGTATATAATATAAATTTAAATATGACATATTGATTCAAAATTGTAGATATAGAGTTATGCAATTTTCTATTTGTGTTTGTGCATACAACACATACGCATATACATATATACGGTAATACACATTGACTTTTTAGGCCGTGAATAAATTATTTGTTTAGTGTTATTCTATGTTTGATGCAGAAAGTCACTGACTATTCACGCTTGCAGCAATGTCCATTCTTTTAATAGCCACTGGCTGCAGCATCAGCAGAGAAAGCATCGCCATCATCTTCATCATCAATAGAAGTATGTGTAGTAGCATCTCCTTACTTGTCTGCACTTCTTCTTCATTTTCTACACTCATGATATGGTGGGCTAAAGTGGGAATTTCTCTGTTTGATTGCTTGATTTGCTGAAAATTGCAGAGAAATCTCCCATCAAATTTTTATTGAGGAAGAAAATAGGACACAAATGATCATGTCTGTGTGCTGGATCAAAGACTAACCTGGGGTTAAACATAAACACTGGCAAGACTCCAACTGCCTAGGAGACCAGAAAATGTACCTCAAACTAGCTTTTTGCCTTGTTAGATATAGCAACTAAACCTTCCTCAAATCAGACCACATCCATCTTTGGCTACCATAGTTTGAGATACTTTTAAGTTTAGATGCTCATGGATGGTATGTGTTTAAATATAGATTTGCTCCATCAGTGTTGAGCTGGAGATTAAACCGCAAGACCACTGTATGGTAATGGTAATTGTTTAATAGCCCTAATCCAGCTGACCTATGCTCAAAGGGTGTTTTGGCCTTGATTACCTCATTTTATATTCAGACATATTGTATTTGCTGAAGCCCTTCACACCCTTTGCAGCATAGGCTATCTACAACTTTTCTCCCTCTGTTCTTGATTCTGGGTTGTCTTTTCTGCTTCTCTCTAGTAGATCCCTGCTTTTTCACCTCAGTATCCTGTCTCCAACTATTTTTATGGCATATGTTTACTTGAGGGAAGGCCTTCCACGCCCAGATCTCATTGGTTTCGAATTTTCACCAATACCTCTGTGACCTTGCCTTTTATCTAGGTAGGAGTGTTGGCCTTACATAAACCTATTTCTACCTCTGAGAGGAGGTGTTCCATATTAATTTGGCCTCTGTTCTTTGACCTGTTCAGCATGGCAGACCCTAATCAGGGCAGAATTATTGAGGCACACAAGTCATCACATCACAACAAGGATTGAACCTTACAGTAGATAATGTAACTAAGATTACATTATTTAATGTCCTTATCTTTGTTCTTGTCTTATCCCACGTTGGCCCTGATCCAACTGACATTTGATCAAAGATGTTCCCTGACAGTCCATCTTTTTTCCAGACATTGTGATCTTATGTGTCCTCTGTCGTTGCTTTGCCCCAAATCAGTCCTGATCTAGCTTGTTTATGATCAGAAATGCTCCAACTGCACTACTATCGATTATTTAGACAAACTGCATCTTGGTCTACTGTTATCTAGTGTGACTCTGTCATGGTTAAATCCCTAATCCATCCGATTTACTTTAATCAAAGGGGTTCCAGTCATGACCATCTTGGATTACATTATCTGTATCCTTTCTTGTTGTTTACGCTTGGGTCATCTCTGATCCAGCTTGTCTGGTCAGTCTTGGCCATCAGATCATATATATATTCAGACCTATGTAGTATATTTAGGACTATGCTACTCAATCTATTTTTCTTTTAAACAGCAGAGTATGAAGTTGTGTTATTGTGTAGTAGCCATTATACCATCATTACCATAATCAGTTGTGGTAGTAATTGTAGCAGCATCTCTTCAGATCCATCCAGGCACTAAACTACTCTGAGTTGTGGTGTAAAGTGATGTGTTGCAGATGATACAAAGTCGAGAAGTCCCCATTCCCCATCTCTTGTTTCTCTCCCACATGTGCATGATGATAGATTAATTATAAGCTTGGTATGGGTTATTTAATATGTGTGCTACTATGTATGTTAAGTGTACCCATTGTATGTATGTTAATGTGTGTGTGTGTGTGTGTGTGTGTGTATATATGTATATATGTATATATATATATATATATATATATGGGTTAATGTTTATCTGCTGATATGTTAGTGTACTCATGGGATGGATGTATGTTAATGTGTGGATTTGTGTGCTTGCATATGTATGATGTGTGCACATTATGCTTGCAAGTATGTGTTTGTGCATCTTTATAAATGTATACTCATTGTTACTATATATGTATTTCTTCATGTTTTTTTTCTTACTTCTCTTCCTTTTGCCCTCACACTCTTCCCCTTTGCTCTCAAACTACTCCTCTCACTATTCCTCCTAATTTCTCTTTCTCTCACTCTCCCCCACCCTTTGTTCTTCTATAATCAATTGTTACCATGGTGATTTGTCTTCCATTCTCCAATCAATTAACCAATGATGTGAAAGTCCACACAGTTCTGGAAAAACTGATGTCCTGAGTCCCCTTCTCTCTTTTATTCCTTTCATCTCACTTGCTCATCCACTCCCTCTCTCCTTTACCACACACACACACACACACACACACACACACACACACACACGTTACTTTATTCTTTCTTTTTAAACATTGTTTTATTTAATTGCTTTCTGGAGTCATTTTCTTGCTCTTTTCTCTCTCTCTTTGCTTTTTCCTCTCTTTCTCTCTCTTTCTCTCTCTTTCTCTCTCTCTCTCTCTCTCTCTCAGCATTTTGTTATAAAGGCCCATGGTGAGTTTGTTGGTGTGTTTAGACTGATTTTTAAAGGTCATTGTTACAGAAAGCCAAGTATTGGAAAAGACACTTGAACCGAGTCTTATACATACATATGTGTGTGTGTGTGTGTGACAGATTATATATCTTAATGTGTATATAATGATGCATGTAATTGGCTCCACAGTTAACAAGTTTGCTTTGTAATCATTTATAAAGATGCACTGTCTTTGCTTTGGACATATATGAAAATTTTGGTGATAAACAAAAGCCATTAGTGTATTACATAGTGAGCAATAAGCATCAATGTTTTGAGCCATAAACTCTTTGTTATGAAGGAAAACGGTTGATAAATATTGGAATGAAAGTGTGTAGTTGTGTGTGTGTGTGTGTGTGTGTGTGTGATTTCTGGCTGAGAATGTAATGAGCTGTGAATAATTGTAGATCATATGTGAAAAAGAAAGAAAAAAGGGAGTGGACCACGGTGACAGGCATAAAAGAGTGAGTAAAAGAATAGTGGAAGGGAATGGTGAGTGGGTGGAAGCTTGTATGTATGAACAGGTGGGGAGGAGCTCAGACAAAAGTCAATTTCAGCTGGAAGAGTTATTCTCAACTGGAAGATTAATTTTTGTTCCTTGAGGAGTCGGGTGGTAGATGGGCTATGGTGCTGGAGAATACCACCAAATACATCAAATGAAGGGATCAAGGTTGTTTAGGTGATGGGCTTTTGTGATGCATTACTGTGGCATCCTACATCATACATTCAGCAACTTCTCTATGAATTGATTTGTTAAACTTCAACAAGTCTCACACTGTATTTATCAACATACAAGTCAATTTTAGTATATAGTCTAAGCATGTAATGTAAACATTCAAACATCTTTATCTTTCCAAATCCTGCTGTATTTCACTTGGAATTTTTGCTCCTTCAAAGTTGTCTTGGAGTATACATCAACCTACCTTTTTTGGTTGTAAATTTTGTTTTGTAAAATTCAACTTGTTTCCTGGAAGATGAAGTATTTTACAATAAAAACTGATCAAGAAAGACATATTGAAACATAGGTGAAATACTTTACTTTTCTGACATACAAGTTGATGTAGTGTAAACATTCAAGCAACATCACTATCTCTTCAAATCCTGCTGTATTTCATACGGGATTTTTGCTATGCCGAAGCCACTTTGGTGTATAAATCAATCTACCTTTTTGCTTTGGCTGTAAATATTGGTCTGAAAAATTTTGGCATGGCTGTATAAGAAGCTTGCTTCCCAACCACATGGTTTCAGGTTCAGTCCTACTGAGTGGCCCTTGGGCAAATGTCTTCTACTATAGCCTCCAGGGATTTGGTTGATGAAAACTGAGAGAAGCCTGTCATATATGTGTGTGTTTGTGTTTGTCACCCACCACTGCTTGACAATGGGTGTTGGTGTATTTATGTCCTCCATAACCTAGTGCTTCATCAAAGGAGACCGATAGGATAAGTACCAGGCTTAACAAATATTAAGTACTAGATTCAATTCATTTGACTAAAAAAAATAGCAAAAATATCCTTCAAGGCAGTGCCTTTGCATGGCCACACCCTAATGACTGAAACAAGTAACAAATAAAAGATGTATCCTGCAAAGTATGGTCCATATTGGACTCTACAATTTTAATGCAATAAAGGTCACTTTTGAGGATGCATATCTTGGGTTGACTAATAGTTTATGATTGAAAACTGATGAACAGAGAATGAGTGTCGAAGTACACTGTGTGGAATGTGTTTCTATCAGTATAAAGTGAGAATTGGTACATTTAAACAGAAATGTTCTACAGTATTAAGTACTTTTGCTTTACATGCATATTGACTTGGCAGTTCATATCTATCAAACATGATGGAATAGGTACCAGAAAAAGTATCAGGGTTGCTATAATGAGCTAAAACCACCTGAAGGCTGTGCCACACCATACTTGCAGTCTAATGAAGGAAACCTATAAAAGCAACTGTGTATTGTTTATGTGTGTGTGTGTGTAATGTCAAAGGTTATCTAAAATGATGATGATTGTGATGTAATTGATCAGCTCCCTCCCACAAAATCTCGGACATTGTGCCCATAGTAGAAAAGATTAGAATCGTTAGCATGCTGGACAAACTGCTTAGTGGCATTTCAGCTGTCTTTGTTTTTTGAGTTCAAATTCCACTGAGATCAACTTGCCTTTCATCCTTTCAAGGTTGATAAATTAAGTACCAGTTGAGTACTGGGGGGGGGGGGTCAATGTAATTGACTTAGTTTTTCCCTAAAATTGCTGGCTTGCTTCGCTGCTTGCTTCATGTTCTTGCTTAATGGGGCTGGGGTCATCCCAAGTTAGTGGTCCCAGAGATGTCATCATGTGTAGAGCTGACCAGGTCCACCAGTGCTCTCCATTGCTGGCAGTCCTATGCCAGCCCCTCTGCATTCGCCAATGTGCTGGCCTTGTGCCAAAATTTGAAACCATTATGTTCAACCAATGCCAGTATGGGAAACAGACATTTAAGGATGAACCTACAATAGACTGATGTCCTATTCAGGAAGTGATTCTGCCCCCTCCTCCTATAAATTTTATCTTATCCTCAGTACACTTAGTTAACAATAGCCACATAACAAGGCTTGTGGGAGAATATTACTTGTGGTAGACTGCTCTCTTATCCAGTCGACCAATTAACTCCAGGCAGCAAATTGGCCATTATTATAGCATCAGATGGTTCTCAATGTTTTGTGTTCAAATACTCCTGAGGTCAGTTTTGTTTCCATTCTTTTGAAATTGATAAAATACCAGTCCTGCACTGGTGTAAATTCTTATCTATCTTTGTTTCTTTCTTTTTCCCATCCTTTTTTTTTCTTTCTTGACTCTGGAGCCATGTTATTGGGAAGCAAACTTCTTACCACACAGCCATGCCTGTGCCTAATCTATATGCATCTACATATTTTGTTGAACTGTACCCACCGCCATCACCACCACCCTAGCTGCTACTGCTACTGCTGCCACATCATATGCATACTTTATCTCTGCTAATTCAGAGAGCTTGTGTAATTATTATGACTACCACTACTACTAATGCTATTTCCTCCACTGCCACCACCAACCACCGTTACTATTACCACTGCTATGACAACCACCACAACTGGCTTCACCATCACCACCACCTCCACCACCACTATTACCACTACTACTACGTGACTCTTTCAGTTGATGGCAGCACAATGTCTGCTACTGACTTACTAAGATTTGTGTGTGTGTGTGTGTGTGTGTGTGTGTGTGTGTGTGTGTGTGTGTGTGTGTGTGTGTGTGTGTGTGTGTGTGTGTATGTATAGGCCTGTGTGCATGTGCATGCATGCTTGTGTGTGTATGTATGAGTGTGATCATATACAACTTTGACAGTTGCTAGGGAAAAAAACAGATCGACAACCAATTGAGTATATCATTGACTAAGCTGCAATAACTTCATCATTGTATATTTGCATGTGTGTGATGTTTATTCTTGTGTCTCTTGAACAGGGATTGCATTTCCAATCCATAGTCTCATTTTAATCAGTCTCTTTTGGTCAACTGTATACATCAGTTAATTGTGTATAATCAGCTGAAGGCCCTAACTCAATGACACTTGTAATATAATCTGTTTCCTTTATGCATATCATGTTGAATACACCAATTCTCATCTGATCACCGAAGTTAAGCAATGTTGAGCCTAGTAAGTACTTAGATGGTTGACCACTTAGGAAACCTAAGTACTGTCAGCATCTCACGCTATAGGCACAGGCATGGATGTGTGGTAAGAAGTTTACTTCCAAGCCACATGGTTCCGGGTTCAGTCCCACTGCATGACACCTTGGGCAAGTGTCTTCTACCACAGCCTTGGGCCAATCAAAGCCTTGTGAGTGGATTTGGTAGATAGAAACTGAAAGAAGCCCATTGTGTGTGTATCTGTGTCCCACCCCTGCCCACCACTATTGCTTGACAACTGGTGATTTGTGTCCTCGTAATGTAGCAGTTCAGCAAAAGAGATTGATAGAGTAAGTACTAGGCTTACAAAGAATAAGTCCAGGGGTTGATTTCTTCAACTAAAACTCTTCAAGGTGGTGAGCTAGCATGGCCGCAGCCAAACGACTGAAGCAAATAAAGGAATAAAGCTGCACCAGGCTCTGTATACATTTAACACCTGATTATATTGAGCACTTTTATTCTTGTACTTTATAAAATAAAGACCATTACCTTTTACTTGTTTCAGTCATAAGACTGTGGTTTTGCATTACTTTGAAGGGTTTAACTGGTCAGCTTAAGACTATAGTAGAAAAAGCTGACCCTGAGTGTCATACAGTGAGATTGAACCTGAAACCATGCTATTGCAATGTGAGCTTCTTAACCACATGGACTTGCCCGTGCCTAGAATCAAACAGTTATTGTTATCCAAATCAGTGGATATTAAGCATATTCAAGATGCTGTTATATCTTCTAGTCAATGTTAGCAACCTGTTATTATTATTTAAGAGGTTATATAAGGTGACAAGCTGGCAGAATCGTTAGCACGCCGACCAGTATTTCACCCATCACTAATGTTTGGAGTTCAAATTCCACCAAGGTCAACTTTGCCTTTTATCATTTCATGGTCGATAAATTTAGTACCAGTTAAACACTGAGGTCAATATGATCGACTGGTCCCCTTCCCTCAAATTTCAGGCTTTGTGCCTTTAATAGAAAGGATCATTTAAGAAGCTCTTGTGTCCCAGGATGATCCCAATAAGTGGCTTCTGTTGTATGTTGTAACTATTTTGGTCTTCATACCAGCTTATGATCTCAGACCAAAAACTATTTACTAAACAGTGAACTGGTAGAATCATTAGAGCATCCATGGAAATGCTTTTATGATCAAAGTTCAAGTTCTGCTGAGGTAAGCTTCTAAAGCTTTTTAGACTTTAACCTCACTTTGCAACTACATCATTTTAGGTTCAGTCCCACTGTGCAACACTTTGGGCAAATGTCTTCGACTGTAGTCTAGAACTGTGATTCACTGAAAGAGACCAAAAGAATAAGTGCCAGATTAAAAAAAAAAAAAAGAAGAAAAAAGTATTGGAGTGATTTGTTTTTAAACTTTTAAAATAATTCTTTAGCTTTCAGTTTATTGTCAAATGTAATGCTTATTCATTCATGCTGTTTTGAATTAATCTTGCATTATCTCTAGCCTTGAAATTTCGATGATACAATTTTATAATTTTTGAATGGCATTGTAGGGTAGGTGTGAGAGGTTAGATGTGGTTAGTTTTTATTCTTTTATTCTTCTTTTGGACTTATTTCTTAACCTTAGTACTTATTCTGTCAGTCTCTTTTGCTGTATCATTAGGTTACGGAGACATAAACACACCAGCACTGGTTGTCAAACGGTGGAAGCGG
>NC_142955.1:6237121-6252121 GCF_046866305.1 Octopus bimaculoides
CAACGGCCACACTTGAAATGGTGTATTTTTGTGCCATCTGCACAAGAGCCAGTCCAGGGGCACTGGCAACGCTCTCGCTCAAAAAGTCCTTACACATGCCGCGGGTACAAGTGCCAGAAAGGCGATGCTGGGCACAGGTGCCATCACAATTTCGCTTTCGCTTGCCCCAATAAGTCTTCACAAACGGAGTTTCCTGTCCAATGAAGGAGACGACGTTGGCATGGGTGCCAGTCTAATTTAATGCTGGCACAGCTTGGATGGTTTGACAGGAACTGGCCAGCTGGTGAGCTGTCCAGACTCCAATTCTCTGTTGTGGCATGGTTTCTATGGCTGGATGCCCTCCCTAATGCCAACCACTCTACAGAGTATGCTGGATGTTTATTACATTCCACCAGCTCAGGTGCGTTTATGCAACACTGGCACAGGTACATTTTATGTGGTACCAGCACCTGGAAGGACAGGCCTGTATGCATGGATGACAGTGATTTTACTTAGCTTGACGTGTCATATCAAGTACAACAAATCACAACTCTTGGTCCCTTGTCATTTCCTCAGTGAGGTCCGAAGATCCTTTCTCACCACTGTGTCTCACATCTCCCTGGGTTTACCCCATTCCACCAGTTCCCTCCATGATTAGAGCTCAGCACTTTATGCAGCTGTCCTCTTCCATTATATATATATATATATATATATACACATACACACACATATATATATATATATATATATATATATATATATATATATATATATTTACATATATATATTTATACACACACACATATATATATATATGTATATGGGATTGACCACTAGCCACTAAAGCTTTTTTTATTCTCTCCCTGTTTATTTTTTTGTGTTCCTTTTTGTTGAAGAGCATACACTCAAAATATAGAAGACTTTCTCACCTTTCCGAGCATTAAACTAATACACCTGTTTGTTGTTTACACACCTGTCTTCGTCTTTTGCTTTTTGTAAATTCCAACTATATATATATATATACAGGGGTTGGACAAAATAATGGAAGCACCTTAAAATTTCAAACAAATTTATTTTAATATAGGGTAGGATTGCCTTTGGCAGTAATTACACCTTGAATTCTATGAGATATGGACTCATATAAAGTTTGAATTGTTTCCAAAGTAATTATTGTCCATTCTTCACTTAAAACAGTCTCCAGTTCTTGTAGTTACTTGTTTTTCTAAAATGCACCATAAATGTTCAATAATGTTGAGATCTGGGGACTGCGGTGGCCAGATAAGATGTTCAACTTCACTAGAATGTTCCTTGTGCCATTCAGTAACAACTTTAGCAGTGTGAATTGGTGTATTATCGTCCTGAAAAATTGCTTTTCCCTCCGGAAACAGTTCCGCAACCATAGGATGAATTTGATCAGGTAAAATGCTCAAATAGTGTTGACTATTAATTCTGCCATGAAGGGAAACCATTGGGCCGGCGGATTTCCAAGATATAGCCACCCAGATCATCACAGATCTTTCTCCGTCTCCACACGTATACTCGGTCGGTGGCCAGAAATAGGGTAAAGGATGACTCATCTGAGAAAATTACATTCTTCCACTGTTCTAGGAACTAATTCTGTAGGTTTTTACTCCACTCTAAACGCTTTGCAACGTTTGTTTTTGAAAGTAGTGGTTTTCTGATTGCAGCCCTCCCATGAAATCCAGCTTTGTGCAGCTCCCGGCAAACAGTTTTTGTGGAAACTGGGTTCTTGAGGTGGTCATTAAGCTCTGCAGTAATTTTGGGAGCTGTACTTTTGTGATCCTTTCTAACAATTCGCATAAGAGTACAACTGTCCCTATGTGAAAGTTTTGGTTTTTTTCCAGAGTTTTGTTTTGTGAGGAGGTTTTCCCCTCTTTTCAAAGACTCATTACCTTCGAGACAGTACTTCTTGATGCACCAAGTATTTCAGCTGTTTTCGTTATGCTAGCGCCTTGTATATGAACACCAACAATTTGGCCCCTTTGAAAGTCCAATAGATCTGTCATTTTAATGAATTTTGATTACCTTTTTCTGATGATATCTGAAAAGAAACAGCAATTTTAGCAAAACATATTAAGCAACACTAATAATAAATCAAAAAACATAAAAATAAACAAGCTTTTGATGGTTTTATATATTTCAAAATTATGATGCTAGGTGTTTCCATTATTTTATTCATCCTGTATGTATGTATGTATGTATATATATATATATATATATATATATATATATATATATATATCCTGTGCATACATAGCTAATGATGATATTAAACAAACACCCCCTACTCACACATGCTCCCTCTGTTTGTCTTTGTTTCAGTATTTCGTTGGAAGTCATGACATTGAACCCTGTATGTGAAAGTGTGGAAACCCTAGAAGGTGTCCCAATTACGGTGACAGGGGTTGCACAATGCAAGATTATGAAAGAGAAGGACCTGTTAAATCGGGCTTGTGAGCAATTCCTTGGCAAATCCATCGACCACATTGAAAGGGTTGTTTTACAGACATTGGAAGGCCATTTACGAGCTATTCTTGGTAAGAACATTTTTTCAATATCTATTCTCTCTTTTGACTTGTCTGTCTTTCTCCATTGATTTCTCTCCAATCTGTGTGTGTTGGTGTGTGTGTGTGCCTGTGTGCCTGAAAGGAATGTCAATGGGAAAGAGAAGGAAAGGTGAAAGAAGAAAGAAGAAAATTGTGTTTACAGCTGGTCAGTTCTTTCAATGACAAGTCTATTCTTGGCCTTTAAAAATGGCAAAACCAGGTGGCATTGTTTGGAAGAAAGTTGTTTTTCAAAGAGTTGGCATCATTGTCCAGTGTGAGAGAGTGTGGGTGTGTTTTTGTGTGTGTGTGTGTGTGTGTGCACGCGTGTGTGTGTGCATGTGTGTGTGCCTGTGTATCTGAAATTTATCCCTAATAGTGGTTTGGATTTTGGCTATTCCTTCTAGCATACCAGGTACCCTATGATGGATACTTCTTGCAGCTGTTTCAGTCCAGAGGTGACATGCCTCATTCTATTTTTATCACTCCAGTAGACTGAAGTAATTAATAGATGAAATAGAGGTACATGGATGATTCTCTAGGCCTCTTCGGAGATTTTATAAAGTTCATAAGGTTAAGTTATAAATATAAAAATATAAAAACCATAAAAAACCACATATATATATATATATATACATAGATATACATAAATAAACATAAATACATATATGTATATTTAAATGTACATACATAAACGTCCGTACATGCACACAAATGAATCAATTATTATTGTTGTTATCATTATTATTAGATGTATTGTATTATACATATTAGGTAAAATATACATGTATATTTACGTATATGTATATGTAAAAGTATGTTTATGTGTATGTATTTATATTTATATCTTAACCTTATGTACTTTCTAAAATCTCTGATGAAGCCTAGAGAAACACCCAAGTACCTCAATTTCATCTTCTAATTACTTCAGTCCACTGGAGGGATAAAGGTAGAGTGAGGTATTTTTGCCTCTTGGCTGAAACAGCTGTAAGATATTATCCCAGTCTCTATTGCTATTTACTATGTTATATTTTAATATTTTAATATTTTAATAATTACTGATATTTTATATTCTATATATGTAAGGCATAATATGTCATATATGTATGTATATTGTTATAATTGTCCTTTTAGTAAATAAATAAATAAATTGACATAATATAATGTCTATAAGTTGATGAATACCACCTATTGATCCCCTCCATTTTCTTATTGCTCTATGTCTGTCTGTCTGTCTGTCTCTATCTGTCTCTCTCTCTCTCTCTCTCTTTATCTCTCTCTTTATCTCTCTCTAGAAGCAGGGTAATGCTTGTTTCTGCTTGATTGTAGGCCAATGACTGAAACTATTTAAATTTATGAAGATCAAATGTAAACTAATTTTTAAAATGTTCTTTTCTCTCTCTTTTTTTCTTCTTCTTCCACCTTTTTCTGTTCCTGTCATCTTCACCTCCAGGAACACTGAGTGTTGAAGCTATATACCAAGACCGAGACCAGTTTGCCATGCTGGTGCGAGAAGTCGCTTCACCAGATGTTGGAAGGATGGGAATTGAGATTCTTAGTTTCACAATCAAAGACATATATGATCAGGTGGAGTACTTAGCTTCTCTGGGTCGCACTCAGACAGCCAACGTGAAGAGAGATGCAGATATTGGTGTGGCAGAAGCCGTAAGAGATGCCGGAATTAGGGTAAGTATTGCTGACAAAGCTAACCATATTTTTCCTACAGCAAGATACTTGTTTTTGTCCCGATATGCATGCTCTAACCTCACATCACTTGGCACAAGGCTACCTCTGTCAATATCACTCCTCTCAATTTAGGGAGTCTTTGTCTTGTAAGTTACTGGTGACATCACCAGTGTTGGCACCATGTAATAAGCTTCTTCAAAAGGCATCTAGACATAGAAACTATGCCAAAGCAGACAGCAGAGCTTGGTGCAGCCCCTTAACTTTCCAGTTCCGTGCCAGCATAGAAAATGGATGTTAAATGATTGTGATGATGATGTTGCTGGCAAAGTGGCAAGTAGAATCAATGGCCCATTGAGCGAAATGTTTATTGACATTTCCTCTGACTCTTTATTTTCTTAGTTCAAATTCTGCTGAGTCAGCTTTGCCTTTCATCTTTTTAGGGGTTGATTTAGGTAAAAAAAAAGTACCAATCAAATACTGGGATCAATGTTGGCTGTGTGGGTTAGAAGCTTCCTTCTCAGCCACATGGTTCCTGGTTTGGTCCCACTGTGTAGCATCTTGACCAAGTGTCTTTTATTATAGCCTTGTGAGTGGATTTGGTAGAGAAAAAAAAAAGTACTGGGGTGGATTCATTCAACTGAAACTTCTTCAAAGTAGTGCTGAAGCATGGCCACAGTCTAATGACAAGTAAAAGATTAAAAGATTGATTTTATTGACTAATTTCCATCTGCAAAATTTCAGGCCTTGTACCTATAGTTGAAAAAGTTATTTCTGTTAGAGCGTGAGATGGGCAGAATTGTCGGAGCATTGAACAAAATACTTTGCAGTATTTGTTCTGGCTGTATACTCTCTGAGTTCAAATCTCACTGGGATCAATTTTGCCTTTCACCCTTTTGGTAAAATACAGTACCACTCTAATACTTGGGTTGATTTAGTGAACTACCATCCTCCCAAATTTTAGGCCTTGCTCTCTCTCTCTCTCTCTCTCTCTCTCTCTTTGTTCTCTCTCTCTCTTTGTTCTCTCTCTTTCTCCCCTCTCCCTCTCTCAATATCTTGTTCTCTCTCTTTCTCCCCCTCTCCCTCTCTCAATATCTTGTTCTCTCTCTTTCTCCCCCTCTCCCTCTCTCAATATCTTGTTCTCTCTCTTTCTCCCCCTCTCCCTCTCTCAATATCTTGTTCTCTCTCTTTCTCCCCCTCTCCCTCTCTCAATATCTTGTTCTCTCTCTTTCTCCCCCTCTCCCTCTCTCAATATCTTGTTCTCTCTCTTTCTCCCCCTCTCCCTCTCTCAATATCTTGTTCTCTCTCTTTCTCCCCCTCTCCCTCTCTCAATATCTTGTTCTCTCTCTTTCTCCCCCTCTCCCTCTCTCAATATCTTGTTCTCTCTCTTTCTCCCCCTCTCCCTCTCTCAATATTTTGTTCTCTCTCTTTCTCCCCCTCTCCCTCTCTCAATATCTTGTTCTCTCTCTTTCTCCCCCTCTCCCTCTCTCAATATCTTGTTCTCTCTCTTTCTCCCCCTCTCCCTCTCTCAATATCTTGTTCTCTCTCTTTCTCCCCCTCCCCCTCTCTCAATATCTTGTTCTCTCTCTTTCTCCCCCTCTCCCTCTCTCAATATCTTGTTCTCTCTCTTTCTCCCCCTCTCCCTCTCTCAATATCTTGTTCTCTATCTGCAGGAAGCAGAATGTGAAAAAGTCGGAATGGATGCTAAATATGCTGCTGATGCTAAAGTTGCCGATGCATCAAGATTGTTCCAGATGCAGAAGGCTGCTTTTGACATGGAAGTGAACACAAAGAAGGCTGAGGCAGAGCTGGCGTACGAACTTCAAGGTGCCAAAGAGAAACAGAAGATCAGAACTGAAGAGATTGAGATTGATGTTGTCGAGCGTCGTAAACAGATCGATGTGGAGGAGAAGGAGGTGATCAGGAAAGAGAAGGAACTGGTTGGTACCGTGAAACGCCCTGCCGAAGCTCAAGCTTTCAAAGTTGAAATGCTAGCTGAAGGTCAAAGGTAAGCAATTTCCCTTTTTCTGTTTTGCTTTCCTATTTTTCCTGTGATTATTTTCTTTTATCTTTTTGATGGTTTGTGTGTGGGTGTTTATGTATATATATAAAGTTTAATGTTGCAAACTTTCAGTTATCAAGCAACTTGCAAAGATTCCATGATGCTACAGAAAATATCAATCTTGACCCAAACAATCTATGGGAAGATTTCAAAAGAAAAGTATTTCAGGCTGCAAGTTTGTCAGTGGGATTTAAATCACATAGGTCCAGAGATTGGTTCTCAGATAGATCAGCAGAAATTCATGATCTACTTTTAGTAAAACAAGACTTAGGCCATACACTTCTTTCTCAGTCCTTGAACCCCAACTCAAATGAAGCTTGCTGAAAGGGAAAGTGCAGACTGCTCTAAGGAAAATTAAACAGGAATGGTGGAATGATAGAACAAAGGGGGCACAAGAAGCAGCTGATAGAAATGATACTAAGGGTTTGTACTCTTATTTTAAGGAGGTATATGACCCCAAATCTTCTTCAATAGTTCCAGTGAGAACAGCAAATGGATGTTTGCTTCTGACTGACACTACTTCTATTCATAAGTGCTGGATAGAACATTTTTCTGCACTTTGGAATAGACCATCATCCGTTGACATGGGGATGATAGAAAAAATGGAACACCTTCCAGTTATAGAAAAGATGGCATTTGAACCAACTTTAAATGACATTTATTTAGCTGTGAATAAGCTGAATAACAATAAGTCTCCAGGGTCTGATGGAATCTGTGCAGAAGTTTTGAAATATGAGGATGACAAAATGTTTGAACTCTTAAATATATTAATTTGTCGCTGTTTGAGAACTGAGAAAGTGCCTCAAGACCAGATTGGTGCCATTTTAGTCTCCATGTATAAATTGGGGCCAAAGGATCTGTGTGGTAATTTTTGTGGGATTTTGCTTTTGTCTGAGGTTCGAAAGGTACTAGCCCACAGTGTGGTTTTCGTTCTTCCAGGGGCACAGCTGATTGTATCTTTACTGTCAGACAATTACATGAAAAGTGCATTGAACAGAATCTTGCTCAATACCATTGCTTTGTTGATTTGAGCAAAGTATTCAGTACTGTTAATTGAAATGCTCTGTGGCTAATTCTAAGGAAAATAGGTTGCCCAGGAAAATTTGTAAACATGATCAGGGCTTTGCATCAAGATATAAAAGCTAGAGTTAATTTTGGTGGTAGGCTCTCTGAATCTTTTGCTGTGGAAAATGGAGTAAAGCAAGGAGACCTTGATGCACCCACCCTCTTTGCAATATACTTTGATGTTGTGTTGTCACATGCTTTTCAAAACTCTGAGGAGGGTATTTACATTAAATATCAAACAGGGAATGTTTTCAATCTGACCAGACTGAAATTCAAAACGAAGGTTTTTACTTCACTCATTAGGGAACTTTTGTACTTTGATGATTGCGATCTTGTCAATCATTCTGAAACAGGTCTGCAATCTCTTGTATCTGCATTTGACTTGACTTGTGGTGATTTTGGCTTGACTATCAACTTGAAAAAAACAGTTGTAATGCATCAACCTGTGTGTGGTGCTGTTTGTAAGCCCCACTAAAATTTTTGTTAAGGGAAAGTTGCTTGAGGTTGTTGATTCGTTCGTCTACCTTGGAAGCTCTGTTCAAAATGATGGAAATCTTGATACAGAAATACAGCTGTGAATTCAAAGGGCAGCAAAGGCATTTGGTGGCTTGGAGTCACGCGTTTGATGCCAGCAACATATAAATAAGAATACAAAGCTGGCTCTTTATAAATTATTTGTCTTACCATCCCTGTTGTATTCCTGTGGAACTTGGACTTGTTATGAAAGGCATTTTAAACTGTTAGAACAATTCCACCAAAAATGCCTTCATCACATTAAAAAAATTAAATGGAGTTCTTTTCCTCCAAATAGATGTCCTTACATCTGCAGGCATCAACTGAATTAAAGCTATGATTTTGAGGAACCAAATGGAATAGTGTGGCCCTATTGTTCAAATGGCAGATGAATGCATGGTGAAACAGCTGTTTTATGGTGAGCATGCAGAGGGGAAACGCTATCAGTGTAAACATAAAAAAGGGTTTAAGGATGGCATAAGGACTACTATGAAGTCACTTCGAATGGTTCCAGAAGATATAGAAACCCTTGCTTCGGATTGAGTTGGATGGTGAATAAAGGTGGGCTTGAATCTTATCTGTGAATGCATGGAAAACAAACCTCCACCACCTATTCTGCTTATATGTCTGTGCACACCATTGAATGCAGTGTGTGCCAGAAGATCTGCAAATCCAATGGAGGCCTCAAAAGATATTTTAAGATCCACAAAGTGCAGAACTTATCGGCAGGTCCAAATCAGAGCTGCAATCCATGTGGGTGTCTTTTCAGAACATTGTCTAGTTTGAAAAGCCACATCAGACGCCATGAAAGGGCTAAAGTGTAGCTACAGGAGGTGGTCAAACTCTGTGTAAGGAGTAGACAACCACCATGTATATATATATATATATATATATATATATATATATATATATATATATATATATATATATATAGGCACTGTCATGGTATTAGCTGTCAGAATTGAAAGTAGAACTGACAAGGAACGTTACTGCTGGTTTGAGTTGATTCTTTGGCTACTGACTAGCCGGAGCTATCTATCTGTCTGTCTATCTCACTATCTCTCTCTCTCTCTCTATCTATCTATATATATAAATATATATATATCACTCGTTAACCTCTGTTTGTGTCCGTAGAATTTATCAAATTAGAAAACGCAAATTTAATATAAAAATATATTTTCTGAAATTGCAAATTATTTAAAATATAAAAATATAATTTTCAACAGAGAGAATTTATCAAAATAGAAAACAAATGAAGTTTGAAGTTTAAAAATAATAGGATCGACCACTCACGACTAGCTAGCGCGGACGCGCGACTGCGCGTTCGGGACCACTCTGCTTTAGTAGTACCCTTATACTCTGTGTGTTTTCAAACGCATGGATATAGGTGTCAAATTTGTTCCAATAACTTTCGAGTGATAGATAGATAGATAGAGAGACAGACAGACAGACAGACAGATAGATAGCTCGCTCCGGCCAGTCATGGTATTAGTTGTCAGTAGCCAAAGAATCAACTCAAACCAGCAGTAACGTTCCTTCAGATTTTTCTACTTTCACTTCTGACAGCTAATACCATGACAGTGCCTATATATATGTGTGTGTGTATATATATATATATATATATATATATATATATATATATATATGTATATATATGTATAAACATATATATACACACACGTGTGTACATATGTGTGCTTGAATGTATATGGGAGAATATACAAATAATAACAGCAGACGAGGACAGGTGGTGTAAATAACAAAAGGATATATTAGTATGACGCTCGGGAATACGGAAAGTCTTTGACGTTTCGAGCTACGCTCTTCAACAGAAAGAATACGGAGACAAGGAGAAAAACACGGAGAAAAAAAATTGAATAGTGTTCGTGTGAATGTATACATGTTTATATGTGTGTACACGTGTGTATTTCATAGTTGTGTGTGTGTGTATGTATATATATATATATATATATATATATATATATATATATATATATATATACACTCTCTTCTGTCTTTTCTCTTTTCAAAGAAAATATTTCTTCCAGTGTTCACTATTATCCCCCTTGTTCTGGTCTAATGACACTCCTTGTTTGTTTTCGTACGGTTTCCTTGTATGTTTCCACTGTCCTGTTTTTGTTCCCAACTTTAACCCTCCATAAAATCCAAAATTTATTTTGGAAATTAGGGGAGCAACTGTCTTTGAAAACTCATATTGTCGTTGAATGCTTGAAATGAGTAGATAGAAAGCTGACAACTGATGAAGGGTCATCCTTTGTGTTACTTGTCCTGTTTTAAATTTTTTTTCTCTCATTGTTTGCGTATTTAACTCGCTTGTTTTCATACTTCATGTTGTTTACAGTTGGTGACGTCCTGTGCCCATATATCTATGTATGTAGATATACATATATTTTTGTAAATTCTCACTATATATATATATATATATATATATATATATATATATATATATATATATATATATACACATACATATACATGTATATGTATGCGTGTATGTATATATTTGTGTTTGTGTCTCCATGTCTTCCTTAGAGAAAAATCCAAATTCTTTTAAAACTTGGCACGGCTGTGTGTATATGTGTGTGTGTGGTTTCACAACTGATTGGACTGGAGCGACGGGAAATGAAGTGTTTTGCTCAAGAACACAACACGCCATCTGGTCAGGGAATTGAAAGGATGATCTCGTGAGAGGGTGACTCAAGTAAATCACCCGAATGGAGGTATTGCAAGCCACATTTTGTTCTCGGTGATCAAAAGGACGAATAGTACAACTTGTACTGTAAATCCTGGCTAGTTGGGATTGGTTGCTCAACTATGTCAGAGATCAAGTCAAGTGTGTTGTTAAGAAGTTAGTTCTTGGTTCAAATCTCCACTGCACTGTTTGGCAAGTATCATTTGCTAACATAGCTTTGGCTTGTTCAACACCTTTAGAGTAAAATTTGGTAGATGGTAACTGTAGAGGAATCTGTTGTATGTGTATGTATCAGGTCATCCCATAAGTTCTGTCCGAATTTTGAATAAAGAAAACAAGTGATCAAATGTTATATTTAATTGAAATTTAATCATCGATGTACTTTCCCTGATTATCTATGACTTCCTTCCATCTATTTACAAGCTTTTTAATCCCATCAACGTAAAGCTCTTTTGTTTTCAAAGCAAATATCTCTAAAATGTCAGTTTCGATCTCCTCCTGGCTTGCGAAAGTTATGTCCCCCAAATGATTCTGTAAACTACGAAACAAATGGTAGTCTGAAGGAGCAAGGTCAGGAGAATAAGGTGAATGAGGAATTTTTTCCCAACCAAGCTCTTTGATCTTCTGTGATGTGATCTTTGCAGTGTGGGGTCGCGCATTGTCATGATAAAACATCACTCCTTTTTGATTCAATAAAGCTGGTCTTTTTTTCTTCAAAGCTTGGTTCAAATGCTCTAATTTCTGACAGTAGACTTGAGCATTGATTGTTGCATTAGGTGGTAACAATTCAAAGTGAATTACTCCTTTGTAATCCCACCAGATAGAGAGAAGAACCTTTTTCCCATGAAGTTCCCTTCTCGGTTGTGATTGAGCTTTTTCCCTTTTACCAAGCCACTGTTTACGACGTTCAACATTTCGATAGAAGATCCATTTTTCATCGCCAGTCACAAGTCTATTCAAAAAGGGTGAAATGAGTTCACGAGAATGGAGGGAAGAGCATATGTCAACTTGGGATTTGTGGTTGCTTTCATACCAAGGCACCCATCTTCCAAGTTTAGGAACCTTTCCAAGTTGTTGAAGATGGCGATGAACAGTTGTATGGTTTGAACTAAGCTTTATTGCCAATTCTTCAACTGATAATGAAAGATTTTCTTCAAATAATGCCTCAAGGAGCTTATCATCAAACTCAACTGGACGTCCTGTTCAATCTTCATCTTCAAGGCCGAAATCTCCACTTCTGAATTTTGCAAACTATCTTCTGCAAGTTCTTTCATTCAAGCATTCTTTCCCATAAACTGAGTGTATGTTTCGAGTCGTTTCGGCTGCAGAGTTTCCTTTTTTGTACTCATAAAGCATTATGTGCCTCAAATGCTCTTTGGATACTTCCATGTTAGAAAGGGTTTTAATCAAAGAAATGTTAATTCTATTATTCTGTAAAATAATATTTAATTAGTTTAAATGTACATAAGTGCATAAAAATAATTTTTAATTCCATCAGACATTCTAAAATACTATTAAATTTCATTCAGTTTTAAAAAAGGTAAAATCGGACAGAACTTATGGGATGGTCTGATATTTCTCAACCATCTAGTGCATGGCACTTTGAGCAAGTGCATCTTTGCTTGTCGGATTGGCAATGCTTCATGAGTGAAATTTGATAAATGGAAACTGTATGGAAGCTTATGTGTGTGTGTGTATTTTTCAACCACATACTGCATAGTACACATTGTTCCAATCCACTCAGCTAGCAAAAATGAGTAGTACCTGCATTTCAAAGGGCCAACCTTGTCACATGGTGTCATGCTGAATTACCCCGAGAACTACGTGTTCAAGTGGTTATGGTCAAGCAACTGACAAACAAATATAACAAAAGCAAAGTTTGAAGCCATTTTTCATATTATCTAGAGGTAAACAAATAAGTTGCTTCCCAAGGACAAAAAAACTACAATGCCTGAGTAATTCGAAATAATGTGAAATAAATAAGCATTACATTTCACAAAGTAATCTGAATGCATGCCTGTGGAGTGCTCAACCATTTTGACATTAATTTCATGAGCAGGCTGTTCCGTTGATTGGATCAATTGGAACACTCGTCGTCGTAACTGACGGAGTGTCTCCTTTAGTCAGGAATTGATTATCATTATAGAAAATAAATAATCTTCATGCAAGATTCAATGTTGAGTGTCTTTTCGTTTTAGTTCTTTTTAGGACTAACACAGAGCTTCTTCTGCCTTTTTACATAGTTCGTGGTTAGCTTCAAAAACTGCTTTCTTCAATGACGTTCTAAAATCATAATCAATAACTAATAATCATAGAATTTTCAGACATTCAAAGATAATCTGATATGTGTGCTTGTATATATACTCGTGTAGATCGATACGATGCGAGAAGTGCTGTAAATGTTTTGTATTATTTACCCCCGAAGTTTTTAGGAAAGCATAAATAAGCATGGGCAAGAAATGAATTCAAACCTGATAGAAGGGACGTAACTCCGTTGAACTTTGGTATCCGATAGAGCTGAATGAGTATCAACTAAGTATTGAGTTTGGTTGTGGTGAAGGGGAGGTCAGTGTAATTGGTTAAAAGCCTTCAGAGGCAGTAGCTAAGCATGACTGCAGTTCAGTGAGTGAAACCAGTAAAAGAACAGAAGATAAAAAATTTAGCAAGTTCAACAGGGTTTGTGTCAACTTGTGGCCATTATGATAGGACTTAGTGTAATTGCATTTGGGATGATTGCAAACCAACTTAATTTTTATGTGTGTAGACAAGATGGGACAGGGAGTGCCTAGGGACACATGCTGCATAAAAGCGTATCAGTAAAGTGCCACTAACATAATTATCCTTCTGGACCATCTACTTCTAATAACAACAGGTCTGAAGCAAGTCAAAAACTTCAGATGTTTGAATTTCTGGGTGAAGTTGTCCAAGCAAGACGTCAAAATGAAAAAGTCACTTGAGAAAGCTCTGATCAATATGGTCGAGGTGTGGAACTCGAACATCCACCAACATATCAATTTTAGCTTCTATGCAATTGTAGAGTCCATTCTACTCTATGACTGAGAATAATGGATGCTGGATGCTCCCCCACATTAAAGTTTCTGGATGGTTGCTACACCAGGATTCTGTGTTCAGTATTTAACATGAAATACAATAAGTGACTAGCATCTATATAGGGGTGGCAGTAGGGCACGTGAGGTGAGTGAGAAAATAGCTGTCAGAAGAATGAAGATAGTTAATCACTGCCTCAGCAGGATACACATTAACCCTTTAGCATTTAAACAGGTCATATCTGGCCCAAATATTCTTCCTGTTTTGTAGTTAAACTGACCAGATCTGGCATCTCACACCTATCCTACAATATACACTTGCATCATTGAAATCTTAAAGCTCTAAGACAATGCCTGAATAATTCAAAATAATGTGAATAAATAAGCATTACATGTGACAGAGCAATCTGAATACTTAAAAGTTAAAGCCTTAGTGCACCACAATTCAATACAAATCTGAATATTTATGCACCTGGGGTAACCATATTTCCTTTCTAATGCAGGGCTCCTTCTTCTCTAGCTCAATCCTGCTCCCCCTCTCAACCAAGTGGACTCTTTGTCTTTCAAGTTACTTTATGACCTCCCTGCTGCTGGTGCTATGTAAAAAGCACCCTCTACACTCTGTAAAGTGGTTGGCATTAGGAAGGACATCCAATTATAAACCATGCCAAAGCTGATAGCAAGGCTTGGTGCCGTTGTCTGATTTGCCAGCTCCTGTTGAACCACCTAACCCTTGCCAGCATGGAAAACAGATATTAAATTATGATGATAAACAGAATGTACTGTTTGCACTGCACAGTGCAACATACCAATTACACAACACGGCACAATTACAACCTATGACACTGTGTAACACGGATTTTGTCCTTGGGTAGTAACTGTTATTTCCTGTTTGCTTACCCCTAGAAAGTATGAAAAATGGTTAATATTTCCTTCAGACTTTGCTTTTGTTACATTTATTCAAACCCCAAACTCTCAACAAACGGCTATGATGCTCCTCTACTATTCCTGCTCGTCATCAAAGATGCACATATTATCAACTGCTAAGGGACATGCTCAAGTGGTTATGGTCAAGTGGTTATGGTCAAGTGGTTATGGTCAAGTGGTTATGGTCAAGTGGTTATGGTCAAGTGGTTATGGTCAAGTGGTTATGGTCAAGTGGTTATGGTCAAGCAACTGACAAGCAAATCTGTCATACTGAGCAGAATATTTACTATAGTGATATTTCTGCTTCAGTGACTCAGCATTGAATCTGTCTGAAATGTGATGGAAAATAGGTCAGTTTCAAAACATTGATGTCCAGGTCATGAAAGCCAAGTTTGAAGGGAATGGTAGTGATTTCCTTTGAATTCTAAATAGAAGCAAATAAGAAAT
>NC_142955.1:6257121-6259621 GCF_046866305.1 Octopus bimaculoides
TTTCTGTTCTGTATGAGAATCATTACACGACTGGGCCTTTGACTAGTTTAGTCTGAGCAGTGGAGGTATTGGTGATAGCTGTGAAATAACCATATGAGAGTTTTCTCTCTTAGCAAATATCACAGTACTATTTGTTCTAATGCAACATCCACTTTGATGTGGTGATTGTTCTACCTTTGGGTATTAATACTTCCTCTATCGCTCTGTTTTTTTTTTGTTTTTTTTTTGTGGGATATTAAAAGTTAATGTCTTGTTTGTACTGGTTGCTCTAGATTGTTATTGTTGTGTGTCCTGTTGATGATAACTATGATGTGGTTAAAAGTGTTGCTATTTACCTCTTAGCTGGCCCCTATCAAGTAGATTTATGAGCAGAGGGATTCCAACTTTGACTTTGCCAGGTGGTTTGTATACATGTCAGGAACTACCTTGTTCAATGCATTCATGTTGACAAACCTGGGTTCTGATTTGTGACCTAGAGATTATGCCGAGGCTTCTTTGTTGACTCATAAATAAGTCTATCTACAAAGTCAAAGTCTCTCTCATTGATTCATACATATACAAAATAGTAAGGGGTGATTTGAGGGAGATTTGCTGTTATTTCTAGCTAGTTTAGCAACCATGTAGAGCTTCCTTGTAGTTGATGATAGTATTATTGTTGCTATTCACATAAAAGACATCATATGATATTGCTGCTGTTTTCAGCCAGAGATCAAATCCTGTCATGGTCACTCTTGCCTTACATCCTCCAGTGGTCAGTGAAATAATGTACCAAGGCTATAATTGACTATTCCCTTCCCCTAATCTTATGCTTTGTGCTGATGCAGAAAACAGTTATTATTATTTAATTGGTGACGGCTACCAAACAAAATGCTTAGTGATATTTCGTTGGCTTTATGTTCTGAGTTCAAATTCTGCTGAGGTTGACTTTGCCTTTCATCCTTTCAGGGTTGATTAAATACTGGGGTTGATGTAATTGGCTTACCCTCCCGCCTCGATATGCTGGTTTTGTGCCAAACATTTGAAATCATTATTTCATTGGTGGAGGTGTGAGCTGGCAGAATTCTTAGCATGCCAGATAAAGTGCTTAGTGGTATTTCTTCTGACTTTATGTTCTGAGTTCAAATTCCACTAACATCAACTATGCCTTTCGTCTTTTTGGGGTCGATAAGTACCAGTTGATCTCTGGGATCGATGTAATTGGCCTAACCAGTCCCCTAAAACTTCAGGCCTTGCGCCTACAGTAAACAAACATTATTAAAGGTAATAAGCTGCAGATTTGTTCGCATGCTGCACAAAATGCTTGGCTGCATTTCTTCTGGTTTTACATTCTGAGTTCAAATTCTGCCAAGGTCGACTTTGCCTTTCATCCATTTGGAGTCAATGGAATAAGTACCGGTTGAGTACTGGGGGGTAATGTAATCAGCTTAAGCCTTTCTCCAAAATGTCTGCCTTGTGTCTATAGTGAAAAAATGGAATATATTCTGTATGCTGTGTGTTTGTATGGTCTGGATGTTTTGGCTATGTATTTGTCTGCATAGTTCTTATCATTCCCAAAGTATTAAAGGGACAGTTACTGTTTCTGATCCCTAAATCCTGATTGTTTTCATTTCCAGGTATTAATACTTGGATAAATGTAATTTCTCAGCTGATTGTCAGCCATCTCTATGGCAAGGGAGAGAATCGTTTTGCTAGGAATTCATGGCGTATTTACTTTTTTCCTTTATGGAACTGCAGCCAAGCTAGGACACATCTTTTGTAGGGTTTAATTGGACAAACCCCAGTTCTTATTTTGTTGTTCTCTTTTGCTAAACTGCTAAGTTATGGAGGACAAAATATCTCCTGGCATTGTTAATTTTTTTCATAAGTGGAGTGAAAAGAATACAATATATTTATGCATTTATTTAATGAATTTATTTTTCAATTTTTTTCTTTTTCATCATTGAGTGGATTTGGTAGATGGAAATTGAAAGAAGCCCATTGCATATATATATATATATATATATATATATATATATATATATATATATATATATATATGTGTATATATGGGAGAATATACAAAAAATAACAACAGACGAGGACAGGTGGTGTAAATAACAAAAGTATATATTAGTATGACGCTCGGGAATACGGAAAGTCTTTGACGTTTCGAGCTACGCTCTTCAACAGAAAGAATACGGAGACAAGGAGAAAAACACGGAGAAAAAAAATTGAATAGTGTTCAGTCAACGGTCAATCATAATAATGGCCGATCATAACAATGACTGACCGGAAGTTAGAAATTCTTATTTCAGGAGAGCTAAGAAAGGGGGAGATAACAAACGGTGATCGGGAACGAGGGGCTGTGTGTGGGAGGTAGACTGCTGGTGATCTTGACGTATGTAGTGTGAAAATGGGGGAAGGGAGAAAGGGAGAAAGTAGTTGGTCAGTTGTAGTGTGTGCGTGGTGTGATGCGAGGGTATTGGTGTGGTGTGATGTGAGGGTGTTGGGAGGTGGGGAA